>NW_026645490.1:300000-489836 GCF_949987535.1 Balaenoptera acutorostrata
AAAACATTCATTCTCTCACCATTAAGTATGATGTTCACTGTCGGTTTTTTGTAGATATTCTTTACTGGGTTGAAGTAGAGCCCTTCTATTCCTGAGAGTTTCTGACATGAATGTGTGTTGAAGTTCATCAAATGCTTTTTCTTCATTAATTGATGTGGCCATGTAGAGTTTCTTCTTCAATCTATTAATATGGCAAATTACGCTGATGATTTTTGAATAGTAAACCAAGCTTGTGTTCCGAGAATAGACTCCAGTTGATCAGAGTGTATTGTTATTTGCTTCCTTCTTCATGTGTTGATTTTATTGTGCAATTTTTTTCCCGTTTCCGTGTGTGAAAGCTTAGATTATTGATCTGAGACCTTCCCTCTTTTCTATTAAAAGCATTTAGTGCCATTCGTTTCCCTCTTAATAATGTTTTATCTGGACCCTTCCACATTTTATGTGTTGTATTTTCATTTTCACTCAGTTCTATTTATCTTAAAAATTTTCCTTGAAATTCCTCTTTAACCATGGATTATTCAGAAGTGTGCATCTTAATTTCCAAATGTTTGGAGGCATTCTACTTCTCGTTCTCATTTTTATACAATTTAAAGCTTAGACTTTGGACACAGTGGAATAAAATGCGATTATGTTTGTTTCGTTATTTTATAGAGGTTCTTCAAATATCACTGGAGGGAAGTTTTCAAATATTAGTTTTACATAGTAGTTCTCAGTCTTTTGCACTTGTAACCATAAGAGAGTTCCCTAAAAATATGTAACCCTGGCTGCTGGAGCCATGTTTATCAGGGGCAGTTCACAGTCACAGGAATAGTGGGGAGTTTGTGGGTCCCCACTGCACACTTTGTTCTGGGCCAGCACACAGGGATCCAGTAGGGATCCAGGGTCCAGGAGAGGGACCCAAACTTTGGGCTCTGGTGTTTATATTGCAGAATCAGGGAAGCCCAGGTCCCGTGTGGGCAGGAACTAGGACCAGCACTGGGACACACAGGACCCAGGTCCAGTCCCTCTCCATGGAACGAGCAGTCAGGCTGAGGGAGGCCCAGCCTCTCTCCTGCTGGTCAGGGCTGAGCCAAGCTGCGGTTGCAGCTGTATTGCTCAGTAGGCCCATGGCTGAGTCACCAGCTATGACAGCCGTAAGCCCTGGCTATGGGTAGTGTCCATGAAGTCTTGAGGAAGGCCGGCCTTCCTCCTGCAGGGAGGCAGTCTTGAACAAGTTAGCCCTGCCCTGTCACTACTTCAACAACCAAAATTTTCATTACTCCCTCTTGCTCCCCAACCCCACTCAGATAAAAGCATAGCTTCTCATGGGGTGGCCAACCTTTTATTTTTCAAACATTATCAACATCATTTCATACAAGAAAGGACATTCGAACCCCAATTAACTAAGAAGCACATATTGCAGAATAAGCTCGTTTGCCCTAAAACAAGACCCTTAGCTATTTCCATGGACCATCCTTGATTTCTCCATTATGCTGCTGAGTAGTGCAAAGTTGGTGCTCAAGAACTCCTCGGATGATGGTGTGCTATCAACAGCTGCTGTGAACGCAAGCAGCTGGCACCCTCGGTGGCTATATGGGCAGAGGAGTTGCGGAGACAGTAGGTGATGGCTCTGTGCTGTCAGTGAGGGCTGTCCTCTGCCCGCACCCCTTTTAATCCCTTTGTATCCCTACCACCTGAGGAATGAAGGCAGTGATGAGTTATTGGCAGAATTGCCCTGTCTGATAAGAGGGTCACCTGCAAGCCAGAGGGCCCAAATCCTCCCTGGAACACATCACTCCCTACCCACCACTTAACAATTCCCTTCAAACAAAGGTGCAGATTTGTAATAGCTGTACCGTTAAGATATGCAGTCTGTGATACGGACAATTGTGACTCCTTGCCCTGTTCTTGGAGGAACATGACATTTTGTAGGGAGAACCCAGGCCAGGTGGCCAAAGTCTCTGTCAAGTCTGTTTCTTCAGCCAATACTTTGATTCAAGTTGAGGGTGGTGGAGATGAGTGGGCCTTCACCATGATAGCCTTTCCCTGGTATCACTGGCCAAGGTTCCCTTTGGTGAACATTACATACAAAAGCTTGCCCAGCACATGCCTCGCTCTCAGCCGAGCCGTGGCCATGCTGCTCCTGGGATCAGGCACCTCCTTTGCACACCCTGTGGATGGTGCTCAGTTCCTTGATTCTGTGAATGGGTCATTTGTTAAACTATTATTTCTTGAGGCCTGTAAACTATTATTTCTTGATGTCTGTGCAAGTTTCAATTCTGCAATTTCTATTTCCTTCTTCTTACGGATTGAAAAACACTAGTGAAATTCCTCATCTTACAATCTATGCTCCTTAACATTAACCGTAGTCTTCTTAAAGTCCTTGGTCTTGCTCTCTCAGAGGCTCCCTGGGGCTTGATTCCAGTGGGCTGGTGAGGTGGACACCACTGAGCTTGACAACATGCCATACTCCACCCAAGCCTGGAGATCTCCGGTGTCTGGGGGAAAAGGCAGGGGCCGTGAGACAGGAGACAAGAATGGAGGTAAATTCAGGGGTAAAGCCCAGGGAAGAGTCCATATGTCAATTGCAGGTCAGCTATGTGCCCTGTGTCCGAGAAGACGCCCCTCAGTGTGGGATGAGCAGCTGCTCTCAGAGAGAGCGAGGCTCCTGGGCCCGGCTTCTCATGTGATACTGGGGCAGATCCTCTGCACAGAGGCTGTGGCCTGCAGGGGGCGTGTATCAGCACCTCTGCAGGGTCGAGGGGCCAAAGGGGGCCATGGGCAGCCTCTCCCAGGAGAAGTCACCTGCCCTGGGGCTGGGGCATCAGTCCCTCAGCCCCACACCATCTACCTTTCTACCTGGGTTCCAAGCCCAGCAAGGCACAATCCTGACTTCCCCAGTGTAGGATTTCCCCAGTGTGTGACAAGCCAGGCTGTGGCCACCTACCCCGAGGGTATAGTTCAGCGGGGCAAAGCCCGTCACTGCCCCCTGGTGAGGCAACTACAACAGAAAGGTGAGCTTTTGAGAGCAAGGGTCAGGAGTCAGGGAGGAGAGGCAGAAACCCAAGAAAGGACCCATCGCCTGAGCCCACGTCCTTGTCCACCTCTGTGGGGTCAGTCAGCCTCCAGTGTCTGCTCTGAGATCACAAGACCCCACAGTACTGGCCATCACAACCACCTGCCTGAGAACAAAACAAGAGGGCACAAGAGCAGGAGGCCCATATGATAAGTGTGGTCCGTTGAGGAGGTGCTCCCTGGGCCACGTGACAAGACGTGGCTTCTCAGGGCACAGCTGCCCCCAGACTCAGCATAAATGTCTGGGCTGTGAGCCCATTGATTCTGGGAAGGGCACCAGCACAAGGTGAGCAGATGCTCCACACTTTGCGTCAGGCAAGCCAGGAGCCAAGCACTGACAAGCAGCCTGCGTTACACCCTCGTGTTTCACAGGGCAGGAGCCTCGGGGTGGGCGGATGGGGCCTGCCCTGAGGTCACAGCAGAGAAGGTTTGCTGCTGGAGGGCCACACACAGGACAGCTGTATAGAATGTGATCAAAGGCTCTCTGGTGCTTCATGCCATTCAAAACCAGCGGCTCTTAAACAGCTCGAGGGTAAGATACCGCCAAATCCTTGCTGAAATTTCTGAGCCCACCCTCAGATCCCAAATTTTGCCCAGATTGCCAAAAGTTTCATGGACTTCTGGTCAAGGACCCGATTCATCTGGACTGCTCAGTGCACAGCAAGATTGCCAGGACGGGGCCTAGGGATCTTGCCCACACAACCGTCCCTGACATTTGCTCCTGGAGAACCACCTGCCCAGCTACCGACATCTCCTCCTTCCCTCTCATCAGGCTAAATGCACCTGGGAGAAAGGCAACACAAAAGGAGGCAAATGTGGAAACATAAACCCGACAGTGCTGTCTCCCCCAGCCAAGACTAAGAGTCCATGAGTCTACCCACTGCACTCACCTGAAAGCCCCCACATATCACCAGGAGCACAGAGAGCACACAGGCCATCAGATACACCTGACCTCAATTTCCTCCTGAGAGAGCACTCAGGGGCCTCCCTGGGATTTGGAGGTGTCAACAATTCACTGCATTGTGGCTTATGCCACAGAGCAATTTTGAACAAGGATTATAGTACCGGTAAACTTTAAGCACTGCTTTAAGTCCAATCACTTTATGTTTAAAGAGAGAGGAATTGGGACTTCCCTGGTGGCGCAGTGGTTGGGAATCCGCCTGCCAATGCAGGGGACATGGGTTTGATCCCTGGTCTGGGAAGATCCCACATGCCGCCGAGCAACTAAGCCCGTGCTCCACAATTACTGAGCCTGCGCTCTAGAGCCCACGAACTACGACTACTGAGCCCGTGTGCCACGACTACTGACGCCCGCGCGCCTAGAGCCCGTGCTCCGCAACAAGAGAAGCCACCGCAATGAGAAGCCTGCTCACCACGACTAGAGAAAGCCTGCGCACAGCAACGAAGACCCAACGCAGCTAAAAACAAATAAATCAATTAATGAATTTGAAAAAAGAGAGAGAGGAATGGAATATTTTAAACAGAGACATAGGAGCCCTTTAAAGGGCAAAAACATGTTGCTTACAGCTTTTCACATGGAAAAGGAAACAAAAAGTGACTGGGTTTGCCGTTTTCCTTGAATTTGTCTAGTACTAGCACTAGATAATATTGACGATCTTCACGCTTGATCACAAACAACATGATGCTGTAATATTCAAACTGTTGGTGAAACTTTTTTAAGCTCATGATTTACTCTGGAACAATTGTGTTGACATAGGTACTGATGGTGCAAAAGCAAAGGTGGCAGAAGTGCTGGCACCTTAACCCAAATCAAGGAGTAGCACCAAACTGTACTAGTTGGGCTTGTATTCACTATCATACACTTGTATTAACAGTGCCAGTTCCAGTTAAGAATGTTCTGTCTTCAACAGTAAAAATGATTTATGTTAGTAAATCTTGACCATTGAAATTGAATATTTTATAGTGGATGATGAAATTCAACATACAAACATCACACATCTGTATATCAAAGGAAGTGGGAAAAAGTTAGATCAGATACTGATAAAGAGGAAGTGGATGACATGGATGATAGATGTGAAAAATTAGCTAAAATGTAGCACAGCAAAGAAACGGTCAGCAATTATGAATGAGAAATTTAGGGACCTAGAGTCTGCTGGTGGCTTGATTTTGGACTTTGCAGCCTCCAGAACTGTGAGAAATATACGTCTTTTGTTTAAGTCACCCAGTCTGTGGTAGTTTGTTATAGCCCTTTGAGCTAAGATATATTTTAGTACCAAGAAGTAGCAAATACCTAAATATGTGGAAGTGGCCTTGGAATTGGATAGTAGGTAAAGGCTGAAAGAGATTTGAAGTGCATGCTAAAAAAGAGCTGAAATCGCCATAAAGTCCTTTCAGCCTATACCTATTAAAAGTGATTCTGGTGATGGCTCAGAAAGCAAAGAGGCACACTGGAGAGAAAGTCTCCATCTTTGTAGAGAATACAGAAATAATCATGAACAGATAGAAATATGGACGTTAGATGCTATTCTGGTGAGGTCTCCAACAGAAATGAGGAGCACATTATTAGAAATTGGAGGAGAGGCAATTCTTATTATAAAGTGGCAAAGAACTTGACTGAACTGTGTTCTAGCGTTTTTAGGAAGGTAGACCTTGTAAGTGATGAAATTGAATATTCATCTGAGGAGATCTCTGGACAAAGTTTGGAAGAAGTAGCTTGGTTCCTCATCACCGCTCCTAGTAAAACACATCAGGAGAAAGATAAATTGAAGACCAAATTGTTAAGCAAAAAGAAATCAGAACTTAGAGATTTGGAAACTTCTCAGCCTATCCATATTTGAAAGTCAGAAAGCTTGTTCTGAAGAAACTCTAAGGGTGCAGCTGAGCAACCCTTTGAAGAAGAGATCATAGGTGTGATATTAATTTAATTAGTCATCTCAGCAGAGGCCAGGAGTAGAGAAGGGACACTGCCAGTTTGAACTAAAGGGGACAGAGAAAGCCAGGCAGAATGAGGAAGGCTGTCAGAATTCTTGGATTCTACAGAATGGGAGACTAGAGCAATTTGGCTGTGAATGTGTACTCCTCTTGACGAAAGGGAAGAAGGACCCCAAAGGTGATTCCGAGGTCATCGTGTCTGTCAATCCCATCACAGGCCCAGGGGGCCTCAGTTTCAAAGTGTGAGATTGTCGCCCTCACAGAGAGTCATGGTGTAGGTGGAGGCCCTACAGAGAGCTGCAGTGTGGGTGGCACCCCACCAAGCTGAAGGAGTGGGGCTGCCCCACCGAGCTGTGGGGATGATGTTGCCACCCCAGCGGGCCTGGAGGGCAAAGCATCAAACTAAAGAGGGTGATTCTCGTACCTTAAGATCTAATGGGATTGGCCTTGCTAGGCTTTGGACTAGCTTGGAAACTGTCACCCCTTCCTTCTTTCCTATTTCTTCCTTTTGGAGTAGGGATGTCTATTCTATGCCAGTCCCAAGATCGTATTTGGAAACACTTAACTTGTTTGGGTCACAGATTTACATCTACAGAGGAATTTTGCCTCAGGATGAATAGTACCTCCAGTCTCACCCATTATGTGATTTAGATGGTGTTTAGATCAGAGTTTGGACTTTAAATTTTACAGTTGATGTTGGAATGAGTTAAGGCTTTTGAGGCTGTTGGGATAGAATGAATGTATTTTGCATACAATAAGGACACGAATTTTGGGTACCAGGGGCAGAATGCTATGGACGTATATCCCCCCCACCAATTCTTATGTTGAAGCCCTACCCTTCAATGTATTTGGGGATAGGGCCTTTGGGAGGTAATTAGGGCATGGGAATGGAGCTTTCATAATGGGTTTAGTGCCCTTAAAAGAAAAGACACAAGAGAGATCCCTCTTTCTCTCTGCCACGTGAGGACGCGGTAAGAAGACAACCGTCTGAAAAGTAGGAAGAGAGCTCTCACCAGGAACTGAATATGGCACCTTGATCTTGGACTTCCAACCTTCAGAACTGTTAAGAAATTACCGTCTGTTTTTCAAGCCACCAGGTCTATGGCATTTTGTTATAGCCGTCCAAGCTGATGAAGACACAGAGAATATATAAGATGGTCTAATATACATATATCCAGGGTTCTAGAAGTAGAGACAGGAGAGAATGACTAGAAGTAACATATGAAAAAGATAATATTATGTTCTAGATGAGATGAAGAATGTGTATTATCAGTGAATGAAGCAAAATAGATCACATGGAGGATACATTTTTTTAACCTGAAACTAATCACACGTCAAGAAACTGGAGAACACAAAAGACAACAGACAGTTTTCCAAAAAACAATTAGCAAGGAAACTGATCACCCACCATGAAAGGGTGTATTGATGGCATAATTTGAAAAAAACAGTAACAAAAGCCATATTCGATGGAATAAATACTCAAAGTTCTGAAAGGAAAAAGTTTTCCTCTGGAACTGATTACCCTGTCACATTATAATTTATAAAAGTTCACCAACAAGGGAACTGATAAATTATTTTTAATGTATGCATACAATGCAAAATTATAAATAATTAAAAAATTAAAGAACATCTAATATATCCATTTTTCTTAAAGTAAGAATGTTGAAAGAAGAAGCCAAAGGCAATATGATTTACATGACACCATATATAACAAAAATATTGTTATTATACATAATTTTGATTAGCTACAGCTCTGCTAAAAGCATAAACATTTTTATAAGATGGACATATACCAAGTTCTTGATGGTGGCTATCTTTCTCATTGTTGGTGAGAGGTGTAAAATGGGACAACCCTTACGGAAAACAATATGAAGTTTCCTCAAAAAATTAAAAATATAACTACCATGTGATCCAGCAGTCCCACTTCTGGCTATGTATCCAAAAGAATTCAAAGTAGGATCTCAAAGAGATATTTGCACAACCACATTCGTCGTAGCATTATCCAAAATACCCAAGACGTGAAGAAACCCAAATGTCCATCAACAGATGAAGGGATAATGGGGTCTATAAACACAAGGAAATATTTCCTTCCTTGAAATAAAAGGAAACCATGTCTCATGCTACAACATGGATAAACCTCTAAGACATTATGCTAAGTGAAATAAGCCACTCATCAAAGGACATATCATAGCCACTCACATGAAGTATCTACAGTAGTTAAAATCATAGAAACATACAAAGGTGATTGTCAAGATCTCAGGGAGGAGGAGGGAGAATTAGGGAGTCTCTGCTGTCCCAACCCCCGCCTGGGTCCTGGGGAAGGAATCAGAACTCAGAACCGGGAGAAGAGGCTTTGGCCATCAGGGAAGGGGTGGTGAGGCCCAGGGCGGGTCCACAAAGGATCAGAGCATCTGAGTGCATTAGGAGGAAGGGGCTTCAGAGGTGGGCCAGCACAGGCCATGACGGGGGCTAAGCAGGCTGCGAGGGAGGGCAGTTCAGGGAGACAGCAGGCGTCTGCTCCCTGCCCCTCATTGTTTGCTCGTCTCACCCTTATGAGCGGGTCATTTCCCCTGCTCTGATGATTCAAAGTCTCTGCTGGCACCCACAGGACGGTGACTGAGGCCTCTACACTCCTCAGCATGGATCCCAGCTCCCACCCAGATCTGGGGCCGCAGACACCTCTCCCCCACCCCTGCTGCCCCTGTGAGCAAGCTGTTCTTGTGAAACACGGTCATAGTTTGTCAGGAGGAACTGTTTTCTATGGGAATACAAATCAGTGTTGATACCAATACACACACATGTCCAGCCATGGGTGGAAAGGGAAGGGACAGTAGTTCTGGGGTGTCTTTGCACACCCCTAGGCCCCTAAGGCCAGTCCCCACAGCCACAGCCAGATGGGTCCTCCTCCCTCAGTTGAAACAGATGCTGCTGCACAGAAATCCCACAAGTTCCACAAAGGGGCCCAACTGTCGTTTCCCTTAGACACACCTGTAACAGGTGCCCCATGAATTTCCCCGCGCCCATTCCCCTTGTTGCATCCTCACTGGGATTAAGAGGTAGCTGCCTCAACCACTCTCCACATTGCAATAATCCCAGTGGGACTAGAGAACGCTCCCGCTATGACGAGGCAGACAGTCCTGTCCCCATGGCCAAGACTTTTCCTGTCTGGTCAGGCCACCCACACAGGAAACCCTGGATGAGCGGAGGGTCACCCCAGCGCCATCGCCTGGCCACTTCAGGGAAGCAGAGAGCAGCTCCATAAAGACAAGGGCCGTCTCCAGGCTCCGTCCTAGAAACTGGTTAGTGTCCAGAGGGCTGAGAGGCACAAAAGCAGCTCTCCCTCCCCAGACGGTTCAGGGATGCAGAAGATGCTACAGATGCCCCAGAAGGCCCCTAGCCAAGCAGGCTTTAGAGAAGGGGATGATGAGGGGGTCCCTGGGGAAAGTGAGAGCTGTGCGTTCCCAGGGGCAGCCTGAGGAGTCCTTGTCTATGTGGAGGAAAGGTTTGGCCACCTGTAGATCCATAGCTCCTGTGACCTCCCTCACCCTTCCTTCCTCTCAGGATCGCTCTCTGTGGAGCAGCTCCACACGAAGAAGATGACAGTGGCCTGAGAGCATTTCCCACCAAAACTATCTTTATTCACAATTTTCATACATCACTCCAAAGGTCCTGCCCACACCCACCTCCCTAACCCCCCACAATCCCAGGATCAGCACTGGGGTGAGGAGGAGACCCTAGGCTCCCCTGGGGGCCGCCCTGGGGGGCTCGCCCTGGAGGGCCGGCCCGGCTGTTCCCTACTGGCTACAGTGCTTCCTCTGCTTCTTCCTCCTCTTCCCTGTGACAAACGGGTCACGCTTTCTCTTTCCCGGCTGTGAGGGGCGAGCCAGCCCCAGAGCCAAGGCTGGCCTCGCAGAGACCCTGTGGCCAGCCCCGGGGATGGGCAGCTTCTCAGCAGCGGCTGGGCGCCCACACAGAGCCCGCTTCCTTGACTTGGGAGCGGCTGGTGGAGCTGGGCTGGGGCCTCTTCTCTGAGGGGAGGGGGCCTGGGGAGCACTCTGAGACCCCCAACCTCCAGGGGAGGCCAGACCTGAGGCAGGGGCAGGACTCTGGGACAGCCAGCAAGGCGGCAGGCTCTGCGGAGAGGCCAAGAGGGGGGCCAGGCTGGGGAGCTCCTCCTCGTCCTCACTGGACGCGTCCCTGGGCCCTCGGGCCTCCGGAACAGGAGACGCCTCCCTGAGAACAGACGCATCCCTGGGTCCCAGTAGAGGGCCAGTGCGCCTTTGACCCTGGGGAGGGGAGGGCCGTCCGGCCCGGAATGGAGAGACCTCCTGACGTCCTCGAGAGGGAACAAAGACTTTGGGCCCGAACGGGCCAGTGTCTGCTCGGATGGGCCTATGAAGAGCCTCAAAATCAATCGCTGGTGGGCAGGCTTCATCACTGACCCCTCGATGGCGGTCTTGGTCGTGCCTCTGGGCACCTTGGCCGGCGTGGGACTCAGATGGACTTGAGCCCATTCCGGGTGCACTGTGGCTCGGGGCTGCAGGCCCACCTTCCTCCTCTTTCAAGGCCAGGACTCGTTTCTGCACCAGCTGGTAGGAGGGAGGAGGACAGTGACGGCTCCACGCGCACGTGTGAGAGGAGGAGCACTGGGCAGTGGGACAATGGCCCTGGGGGGGAGGAGGGGACGGGTGACCCCAGGACTAGACTCCAAATACAGACACGGTGGCATTCCTGCCATCCTCCTGCACCTTATTCCCAGCTGTGTGTCCTTCCCTCCGCTCCCGGCTCCCCATCCTCTCCTTCCTATCACCCTGCGCTGCACCCACCCCAGAGAGGGCCCTTCCCCATGCCAGGCCTCCGAGGCAGGGAAGGGACGGACAGAGCCATGTGGGCCTCCTGTTCTGGGGCCCTACCTCTCCCCTGTTCACTGGGGTCCCTCCGTGCCCTGGTCTTCCTGGGTGTCCCTTGTCGCCCCTGTTCTACCTGCGATCCCTCCCTCCTCTGGCTCCCCTGGGCCACCTGGTTTCCCCTGTCCCCTGGGTCACCTGGGGTCCCCCCTCCCCTGGAGTCCCCTGGCTCCCTAAGTGTCCCTCTCCCTCCCCTGGCTCACTTCTTCAGGGGTGAGTCCTTCCTCCTGCTTCAGCTCCTCAGCAAGGGCCAAGACATCCAGCTGTGGGTCTGGGGAAAACAATTCTGCCAGGAATCGAGGGTGAATGACTGCCTCCACCTCGGACAGAAAGAAGAGGCTGTGAGCATCCTTGGCCAGGAGTGGCCTGTGACACAAGAAGACCAGGAGGGAAAGTGAAAAGCAGAGACCCACCCCCACTCTCCTCCACAAGGCGGGGATGGTCAGCGCACACACACACACACACACACATGCACATACACAGTCACACACAAAAGAGCACATATACAGATGCACATACACAGACACACAAAGGCATACACACAGACACAAACATATACACACATACATCTGCGTAAACCTCCCCTAACACCAGGCTCAGGAACAAGGAGCTGAGCTTAAGTCCCATCGGCCTGAGCAGAACCCAGATCTTGGGTGCTGAGAATTCCACGCCCTGGCATCTTGTAGACCCCAGGCTCCAGGCCCAGCCTACCTTGGTGACAGAGTCTTCCCGGGAACGCAGCTCGTCAATGCAGCTCAAGAGACACGGGTCCAAGTAGGTGTCGTCCTCTTCCTGGTTCAGCTCATTTCCGTCCTTTCCACATTCTGCAGGTGACTTGCCTGTGGCTGAGTGGACGTGCCCCGCCAGCGCCTCCATCCTGTCCACATACTCCCTCACAGTCTCAGGGGGAATCACCTTGGGCGCCTTGGGCTCCGGGTTCCGCTGGGATCTGTGTGGCTTCGGGTGCGAGGGCTGGGCCCTGGGGCCGGACATCCTGGGAGCACAGGCTGAGGCAGAGCAGGAGGAAGGGAAGGAAGGTGAGGGACTCCCGGTCCACCTCCTGACCACCAAGCGCACGTTGGTGAGGGCATTGTTTGGGGGACGTTGATGTGGGTGTGGGAAGGGTCAGGACCATCTGAAGCCTCATGCACAGTTGGAGAGGGGAGGTTAGGGGGTCATCTAAGAGAGTCACAAGTAAGGAAGTGGGGAACCTCCAATTTTCTAGGGGTCTCCCCATCAAGCCCACTTCTCAGGCAGACTTCGTGTGGGGTCCTTTGACAGGGAGGTGTGAGAGGAGTTACAAAACTGACCAAGTCAATACCCCGTAGTGACAAAGGGCAGCTGAGACCCCACCTCCCCACCCCCCGCCTCGGTGGCTCTTTTGGTTGAAAGACCAATGCCCCTGTCTTGAAAGAAAAGGATCCACATGGGGACGGTGGCCAACCCTAGGCCCCTGTTACCTGTGCCTTCAGCTCCAGTGGGAAGCTGGGTGCCTGGCTGAAGGCCCACTTTCGGGGCTGGGGGCCCCCGAGGATCCAGCTTCGGTGGGGCTGGAGGAGGCAGGTCCTGCGCGCACTGCATGCACTGCAAATTCTGAATGTGCATCTCCTCCTCGGCTGCAAATTCCATGAACCTGGGGGGTGACGGAGGCACAGGCCACCCTGAGAAAAAGGCCTGGGTTCTGGAGCCCAACAAAGGCAGCCAAGACTGAGGCAGTGGGAGAGGACGTGCCTTGGGGCCGTCAAGGCCCTGTGAGGTGCTGTCCGCAGCAGAGAGCTGCTCCTGGAAGTGATAACAAGATCTGGGACCCTCCCTGCCTCACCAGCACTGGAGGGCATTCAACAGCATAGACCCAGGTCGCTGAATTGAACCAGGTCAACGGGACACATGGCTGACCCAGGGGGCACCCTCCTCATGCCCCCGTCCCCATCCAGAACCACATGAAGGGCTGACAGCCAGAGGCTGGAGCAGGCATGTGTTCCCCACAGGGGTCCTTGCCCGAATCCAGGACCCTGGGCTAGGACTGAGAGTCCTGGAACATAGACCTGGAGACAGGGCCCAGGAGAGGCTGGACGATGTGGATGCTGAGCTTAGAGGAGAGGCCTTCCCTTCCTCTGAGAGGCGCTCGTTTGTTTGCTTTTGTTTCTTAAACCAAGGGGATTACCATGGAGCAAACACTGGAAGGGCCGGAGACCCTTGGGCCGACGACAGCTGGCTTCCCCAGCCTCTTCAGGGATGCCAGGGTACCCACTCAGGGCACTTTTCATGAGGAGAGGTGGTCCCAAATCTATGTTAGTGGCCGCCAGCCACCCACCACTAAGGAAGCAGCAGGCTGGCGGGTGGAGCTCTTTCCCCGGCCCAGCCCATATGGCTGGAGTTGGACCCCTACTGGACTCACAGCTTCACCCTGCCCCGTCCTGAGACCTTCATGTCAAGGCAAGGGTAGGTCAAAATCAGGGGAGGGCAGAGCTCCTGGTGGAGGAAGGACAGAAGTCTCAAACTCTCAAGGTGAGGGAGGGGTTTCTGGGGGACAGTAGGGCCCCTGGGCTGCGGGGACCCTGTGCTGGGTGACAGCCCTTCTCCTCTGTCCTCTCTGATGAGCACCCCCACGGCCAGACCCTGCCCTCACCCACTGGCCTCACCCTCCACGCAGCCCCTGGGCCCAGGACGCTGACTCACTTTTCCGCCCTCTCGTAGTAGATCATCCGGTCAAGGTTGCTCAAGCGCCGCCATTCCTGCACGGCCCTCCACAGTCCCTCCTCCAGCGGCATGTTGGGATTCAGGCGGGCCACGGATCGAAGCACTGGGCTGTAAGCCCTCGGGGTCAGTCTCCGGGCCCAGCCCAGCCCCCACCTGCCTGACCCCACCCGCCCATGTGGACCACACATCACTCAACCCAGAATGACTGAGCAACAGGAGGGTGAGAGGCGGGCGTCTGGGAGGGCAAAGACAAGCCTTCCCGGCCACTGCTGTCACCGCCTCACACTCACTCAAGGATGACCATCCACTCCCAGGCTAAAGCTGGGACATTGTGCCGTGGGGAGCTCTTTTCCTCCTCAAGGCTGCATTTTCATAATAAAAATCACCATCATCAATGAGGCGTGGCATGTGTCAAGCAATCTGGTAACATTTCATAGATTAGCCCAAGGCGTCTTCTGCACAGTTCTCTGAGTGAAGTGTAACTGTCCCCTTTTTACGAGGGACCAGAGGTTTAGGATGGAAATGCCTGCCAGGCTCACAACTCTAGTGGGAGAGAGCCCACGGCCTTAGGAGAGCTCTCCCATCACCCTGTTCCTAGTGGAATTCTCCACAACGAAGTGGAGGCATGCATAAAGCGCTCTCCTGGGCCCCGCGCTCCTCCCCCTCCTCTGAAGTGGCCTCCCCTGGCCATGTGCGCTCACGTCCTGTATGAAGGACACGGCACCACAGGAGAGGGCGGCCTCCACTCCTTGGCTCCTCACCTTACACCACGACCCTCTCTGACTGCAAGTCTTCAGTCCGTATTACCATGAGAATCATGGAAGAGCAAGCTGGCCAGACTCACAGGGTGGTGGGGCCAGTTGAGATGGGGCACATTTCAGTCCTGATGTCACGGACTGGCAGGCCCACCCATGTGACCGACAGTGTGCCTTCTCATAGCATGGACATCGCCCTCACACCTTCCTTCCAGTAGCCCTAGAAACCTAACGTGCGAGTCCATCCCCAGTTCCTCTTTATCTAAAAGCTCCCATAAGCTCAGGACCCGCTGAGCGTTCACTCACATGAGAAAGCAGGAAAAAGCTTCTGCATCAGGACTCAGGTGAAAGTGTCTCCGGGCCAGGGGCTTGATGTGCTGCCAACGTCGGAAGTTACTGTACTCTCTCTGGGGGTTAGAGGAGCCATCCTGCGAGGCGTTGGACTGGTTGGTGGCCAGGCGGCCCTCCCTGGAAGTGTCATGGGGCCATGGCCCAGAGTTCACTGGGCGAATGATAGGGGCCAGCTGGGCAGCTGGTGGTGGAGCTTGAGGAGGAAAGCCTGGGGTCCAGCCTCCCTTGCCAGCCTGCCTAACTCCAACAGCTGAAGCAGTCACAACGGTCCCCATCACAGGGGTTGCTATGAATTCGGGTGCAGGACATGCAGCACTCCTGCTGAGGGCCCCTGGAGCGCTCCAGTTGAGGGGGGCCTGAGTAACGACAAAGGTCTGAGTCTGGGGGGCCTCCACTGTCCTCCCTTGTGACCTGACTTGGACAGTGAGGTTGCAAGCCCCAGGGGCACTGGGGCCACGGCCACCATTAGCCACCATAGGCGTCTTGGGGAAAGCTGGCAGCAGCAGGCTGCTGCCAGGAGGGAATGCTGGGGTGATGGGACGTGGCAGGTGCTGCTGCCAGGGTGGCCGGTGCTGGGCGCCAGGAATGGGTGGAGGGAAGGGCACTGCCGTGAAAGTAGACAAGGAGGCACCAGGGTTCATGGTCACATCCGTTCCCAGCACTGGACATGCTGTTGAGGCAAAGGAAAGGAGTGAATGGAGGAGGAGAATGGGCAAGTGGGACTGAGGCTTTCTGTGGCATCAGAGTGTAAATCTCCACAGGTGAGGGACACTTGGACAAGGGAAACTGTGCAGCGTGCAAATGTCTTCAAGTGATTTTCATGCCCTGACCTCCACTTGAGAATTATTCCACTGGTGACCCCGCGCCCATCCACCAAGGTCCCTGACCCCTGTCTGCCGAGAAGAAATCGCCTCAGCAAGCACTGACTTGGAGAGCCTCCCTAAGGCACCCCCTGGCACCTAAGCCTCACAGGCTGTCTCCCAAGATCTGGAACTGTGTGGACATCCGCTCTGTGAGAAATGCCCCTCAGCCGGCGTACTAGCAGCTAGGGACCTTCTCCAAGGTAAGTTCTAGGCACCCAAAAGCCCTTTGTGGACAGGTATTGTGTAAAATATTAGGGCCCCACCTCCTCCTCAGTCCTCCTTTTCCTGATGCTCAGTAGAAATCCCCTCTTTCTTTCCTAGCCTCACAAAACGAAACAAAATGCTGGAAAATATCTCTCTAATGGAATCCTGATACAAACCCATAACACTGGCCCAGAATGCACCTGCATCTCAGAACAACCCACAGCAGACACGTAACATGGGCCAGGTCCTGCCACCCCCTCCCCAGTGCCCAGAGTCGCTGTCATCACTCAGGAGTTCTGTTCCTAGGAGGCGGGGGTGGGGGGAGTGGTGTGTGAGAAGTAGGCGCGTGTCCCTTAGATTCTGTCATTTCACAGCCAGTGATGGCTGCAGAGGATTAAACAAGGGCCAGGGAATTGTCATGTTACATTGGTCATGGGAGTACAGACCGCCTGTGGTCCTTCCCCCTCCAGCTCCCAATAACGGAAAGTCAATCTGAGAAGCAGGCAGAAGCCAGTTGCCATGGCGATCAAGTTGTCTGGATCACATCCCTGTTCAGGAGAACAAGGTACACACCACGGTGCACCTAATTAACCAGAACAGGTGTCATAGGACGTTTAATAATAACACAGAAGATCGTCTTCCTGCCCCTGGGCTACACTCCTTCCCCCTTTAAAAGAGGAAGCAGCCTTCACTGACATTCCACCCGAAACAACCCCACTCCACATCTGTCTCCTGTCCATGAAGGAGTGACAGGAAATATGAACAAACTCTTCCTCTCAAGGCAGCCTGAGGGTCCGCCATGAGATACTGGACGAGATGAAGTAGGTCTGAAGTACTGCGATTCCACAAAAGGAAGAACAATTCAGAGCAACTCAGGAACCTGAGCCCTCTCTTGGCTGAAGTTACACGGTTGCCCATCCCCTGTTGAATCCAAAGCAACAGTTGCCTGAACTGAGAAGTGAGCTCTGGGCTGGGAGGAGTGGACGAGGTGTGGGCTGCGGCAGTTAGAGTAACCTCCTGCCTAGCTCTCGGAGAGGACACTTCACTGCAGGTGTGGCCACACACAGCCCCACTGAATAGTTTTCTCACCAAGACCATCTCTCCCCACGGCCCCCTTAGATACAGTATGCTCCTGTTCCAATCCCTTAGAAAGATATGGTGAGGCAAGCTTCAGGTGCCTCAGGAACACAAGACACGTCTAGGTTTTCCTCATGACCCTCCCTGTGTCACCACCAGGACATCACACACATCCTTACCCACACGTTTCAAAGTGGCTTGTCTCCCTTCTAGAAAGAATCAACCTGCCTGCTGCCATCCTTTCTCCATAGCCAGGGCAATTCCTCTTGATCCACCTCCAATGACCCCTCCTCCCCAGTGCAGTCTCAGGTTTCTTCAGGCTCCCCAGTCTCCCCAGGTGAAATGTCCTCGTGTGTCCAGTGCTCTCTTCTCCCTCTACTTCAGTCCAACTGTGTGCCCACCGTGAAGTGTCACGTGTGAACCCGAAGGATGTGAGGGATGGCAGGGTCTCTGAGAACACACCCCCAGCCTATAGGCTTACCTCCTTCTGAAGCCGTCCTGCAGGCTTGGGCACGGACTACTGCTGCCTGGTAGCCTCAATGAGAAAAGTCAAGACCAGGACCCAGAGAGTGACCTGCTTCAACAGACGCTCAGGGTCCAACTGAAGGAGGGGCCGGTTTGAGTCATAACAGTAGAATGTGGCTGAAACATTCTGCAGTGCGGGAGGGGCAGAGGGCACGTGGGTCTGGGTAGGGTGGGGGTGGGGAGACATTCCACGAGGGCTCTGGCAGGTAGGCAAGAACCGGAAGTTCCTTCCACCTCACACAGTGGCAACACAATTGGCGTGTGCCTCTTTACGCAGTTTATAGACTGTTTTTTTGATTCACGGCACCGAGGTTGGACTTGACGGTCCCTTCCTTTCACTTCTTTTTCCATCAACCTAGTTTTGTGTCCCTCAACACACTCTGCTTCCTACCTGGCTCTTGACTTACTTCAACAGAGACTAGACTTTCTGAACAAAATTCAGAACGGTTAGTCTGATAAACACTTGGGTATTTATGGCCACATGGAACTGAGTATTTGAAATTAGGATTGTCTCAGCAGATCCAGTGTCTTTGACTGCTGTATGTACATCACTCCTAAGGGAGTGGTCCTTGTGCTCCAACCAACATCCAGCAGGACCAGCCTTACTAATGATCCTTTGTGCTGGAAAGCCCCCGTCCATCAAAAAACCGTCATGCAGCCCCCATGTCCAAGACCAGAATTCACTAAATGTCTTTCTCATAGTATTCCATGGTTGTAAAAGATTTAGTTTTTTACCTTTTTTAAATGATTTTAGTATAATATTTTAAGCGAGCAACACCTTCTCATGGTTCAAAATTAAATTGTGCAGGGCTTCCCTGGTGGCGCAGTGGTTGAGAGTCTGCCTGCTAATGCAGGGGACACGGGTTCGAGCCCTGGTCTGGGAGGATCCCACATGCCACGGAGCAGCTGGGCCCGTGAGCCACAGTTGCTGAGCCTGCGCGTCTGGAGCCTGTGCCCCGCAATGGGAGGGGCCGCGATAGAGAAAGGCCCGCGCACCGCGATGAAGAGCGGTCCCCGCACCGCGGTGAAGAGTGGCCCCCGCTTGCCGCAACTGGAGAAAGCCCTCGCACGAACCGAAGACCCAATACAGACAAAAATAATAAAATAAATAAATAAATAAATAAATAAGAAAATCCTTTAAAAAAAAAAAAAAAAAATTAAATTGTGCAAAATGGAATATGCAGTGGCGAGTCCTCCTCCCACCTCTTTCCCCTGTCAACCCAATCCTCTTTCCCGGAGGAAACCAGTGTTATCTCTTTCACTAAAGTCTTCCCAGAGATACGTCATGCAACTAAAAACGAAGGCAATCTGTTTTCAGTTTTTAAAATGCCTTCATTTTTTTTCTAGATGAAAATTCATATATGTTCCAATATATCTGAGGAGATTTTCAATGATTGTCTTTGTACGGGTATCGTGGCTCCTCTGTTTCTGCACTAGATTCCTAGAACACGACTTTCTAGTCTCTTACATTTCAAAGCACCTGAAAGAATAGGGTGGCTCGATCTAGTAAAGAAAAGTAACAAATGCCTAAATGAATTTGACTTTTGAATTTCACATAAACAATGAATTCATTTTTAGTACAACTTTGTCCCATGCAACATTTTGGACATAGTTTTACTGCAAATTCTTTCCCTGTTTATCTGAAATTTATGTTTAACTCAAAATCTGTATTTTATCTGGCAACACTACCAAAAAATTAGAACATACTAAGCTATTATCAGTTACTCATCCTTATGAGAAAGAGAACTTGGAGTGACGAGACTCAAGTGTGCATCTTGGCTCCAACAGAAAACACAACTGTAAACATACAGAAAATCTGCAGGCTCTTTGGATGAAATGGATTTGGAAGAGCAATCATATAGCACTGAACATCTTGGCTTAGTAGGGGTAAGGACAGAAGTAAGGAACAAGAAGGCAGAAAATCTTCTTCTCTTTCCTTATGTTAAAGGGACTAAACATCCTAGAGCCCTGGTTTTTCTAGGTGTTAAAAGTCCACTACCCATGAGATGGATGTGCACCTTGACACAATGCCAAGAGTTTATCCACCAGTGTCCAATCCCCATTCAGACAAGCCCACTTCCATCTAAATCCTAGCCTGCAGCCCTGCTTACAAGTTTGTTAATTTCCTGTCTGCATTACATACACTTGCTCTTTACAATCTAGGCTCATCGTTGCATATGGCCCCATCTGCATGGGAATGATGGTAGCATTCCTTTTACAAAACTTGTCTGATTATTATTTTCATATTGAGAATCCATGTCAGTCAGTTTACCACTATCAAAAGGATATGAAAGAGTATTCGTGTTTTGTGTTGTGAGAAGAGAGGACTGTTAGGAAACTTGTCAAGGGAGATGAAGGCTGAAAACCTCAGAGGATGGCAACCAAATCTCTTGCGAGACGAGATTCTCTCACTGCTGTAGCTGCAGTAGAACTCCACCTGATTGTGGGGTGTTGGGGAAGGAAACAGAGGTTTAGAAGGACTGTTCCACAGTGTGAAAAAGACTCCTGTTGGTGCTTAAGAAGTTCCTTGCCTCTTGTCAGGAAAAACTGACTCAGAAGAAGATGAGAAGATAAGGTGAGAATATTTCAAGCAACAGCATGGTGAACTTTATATCTAAAGAAACTCCTGTCGGGGACTGAAAAAAATAAACAGTTTGGGAATATCGCTCAGTACTGGAGCTTTTACAATGAGGGAAAACTCATATGATTTTCAACCAATAACTTCATACTAGAGGGACGGTGAGGCAAAATATTGTACCCAGGCACTCGAGAAAGGCAGGCTTCCTTGTTGCTTCCTCCCTTTGTTCAGTCATTCAACCAATTATTTACAAGATTCTCACTCATAATTCTGATACAGTATTTGAAGGACTCTTCTCAAGGCCACTGATACAAAAATTGCACTGTGCAAAAATTAGCCAGTCCCAATTCTGCAATCACTTTTGTAATACTTCAAAATCCTACACCCCAGAGACAGAGATAATCAAATTAGCCCAAATGTAATTTGGGAAGACCAGTCACAGAAGGGAGTATCTAAAAGTCCTTTGGATCATGATCTCTGACTATTCCTGCACAGAGGCTGCGGGCAGGCATTGACTACTGAGAAAAAATAATTCTGGACATGCATCACAAGCCTCAGAAGACATTTCATCTTCCACTCAATCACGAAACGTTAAGGAAACGAAGAGATACCATGTTTGTGTCTTGTGGAGTTTTCAAGTCTGTGCACTTGGAGGCGCTTAGTGCTGTTAGACGTGAGGGGTCTTCAGAGGCATCCTGTTGAGTGAGAAATGCTCTAATCTTGCAATTGACCAGAAAGAGGATCTGATGATTGAAGTTTCTTTGGGAAGTATTACAAAGTCAGGTCAGTAAGTTGATCCTGCTACTATTTTTGTTGTTGTTGTTGTTTTTAATGCCAACTGAAAGTCTGCAAGATATTACAAAAAAGGAGGGAGGGAAAGGAAAATTGTTCCCATACTACCTGCTGTGTTGAAATTGGCCCAGATTGTCCACTCTCTTTCAAAGTTATTAAAAAAAAAAAAACCATACAAAGGAAACACCTGTGAAGCAACATTTATTGAAAAACCTCCATGTATTAAATACACTGAGAAAAAATATTCTAGTAGAGTAAATGCGTTTGGAAAGACTCTAGGAACGGAGTCAGGAGACAGTATCTTAAGAGTGTTTCCCAGGTCTGAATTCTTTGCTAGAATTGTTCTTTAGCGGAAACTTCAGGCTTGCTAGGAAAAAGGACCTACTGTTTTTTGAAAGGCATAAACAAGAACCAAGGAATTGCAGTCCAAAGGGCATGAAAGCACTTGCCCCAATTTGAGGCTACTGTGCTTAGAGCGGAGCTCTCCAGAACTCTTTGTAGCTAAGTGCATGGGTTTCACGTGTGCAATAGAAAAATCACGAGTGCACATCTCACAAGAGCTGGTTTTAAGAAGACACTGTCACGAAGGTTCCCGGCGAGGAGCGTCGCCAGAGATGCTGCGTAGCGTGCCCGACCCTGCATTTCTCTCCTCTCCTGCAGAGACCTCCTGGAACAGATCCCCGCGTGCCCCGCGCCTGCACGCCTGCGCACGCCTGCGCACGCCCACTGGGGCGGGGCTCTCAGGCACGCGGACCGCCGTCCTCCAACAGCTCCTGGCGTCTGTTGGGGCAGTTGGCTTGGCTCCGGAAGACAGGAGCGCATGCGCAAGCGCGGAGGTTGGGGCCCCAACGGCCGTCCGGCGGGGGTGGGGCCTGTCATGGCGGCCTCGAGAGTCAATTCCAGGAACCCTGAGGTAAGGGGTACGGGGACTTTTCACCCTTCCGGTGTCACCGCTCTGCGCTGTTGTTCACCCTGTGGGTTGTTTGTGCCCTTGTCCGTGTAAGGAGACTCCCCACAATGTGGATTCACGCCCCCATAGAGCTCGAGTCCCGTGAGGGGTTTACCCCAGGGTTATTGGCACCACTGGGGAGCCGGCTGCATGAAGGGTTCAGTGATTGCGGGGCCTGCAGTGGGGGGGGGAATAGTGTGTGTGAGCTATTAAACAGGTGCCCAGGTGCCGTTCTAGGCTGCGCGTTCTGAAGAGTACAAAAGCTAGAGGGACGTTCTTGCTAGTTGAAAACCCTCATCTGGTTCCAAAGGTGTAGCTCAGGTGATTGGAAAATGAGTGAAGATCTAGCGAACATCCTCATAGCTTCACTAGTAACTTTTTAACATAAAAATATCAAACAACATTTATGTTCAAACGGTACTCTTTTGTCAATGAGAGGAGTAAGTTTGCTGAATCTAACAATAAACATTTATTCGTAGTCTGATACTCTCCAATCATGACGGAATTGCAAGCATAGTTTGGCTGGTGATGCAAGAGTTCAGCAAAAATCAACGAAAGGATTAGGTAAGAATCAATTCGGTATATAGAATTTACAGTGAAGAATAGTGTACATTTTCAGTTATTTGTAAATTATGTGCACACATCCATTATATCTTTAAAATTAATTATATGGTATATATCTCCACACTTCTTTAGGGAGTGCTGATTCAGGTTATTAAGGCTTTGCTTGATGACACACCACTGCAGGTGCGTATGGGGCTTAAGGTAGTTTATGTTTGTATTCTGGGGTTGTGAAAGTACTGTGTGGGTGTGTTTGTAGTGTGAATTACATATATGTGCGTTTGTGGCTTGTTGGAGTTCAGTGTCTGTATTTAAGGATATTAAGAAGTTACATCCTTGTTTTTGGCAATTGGGGAGTTGTGGGTGTTTATGTGTATCTGGAAGTGTCATGTTGTATATGCGTATTTGTAGATCTTCCAGGGATTGTAGGACCTCATGGGCAGTGGGTGGTTTTATGTATATCATTATTTGGGAGTCTATTGGGAATGTGTTTCCATGAATTCCTGGCGTGAGGTTTATTTGTGTATTTATGGAGTTGGTGAGAATCTGAGTAGTGTATTTGTATTTGTGGGTTGGTGATGTCTGTGTGGATATTTGGGGTTAAGTGGAAGACATGAGTGTGTTGTTGTGAGAGTGGATGTATTTGAGTTTATGTAGAGGGTCTGAGATGTAATTCAGATGTAGTCAAGTTGTTTGGGTTATGTATTTGTAGTGTAAGACTTTGGGAATGTGCGTTTATTTGTGTGTTTTCTCCCAGCATGTTAGAAATGCGTGTCTGATGGTGGGTCCCTGCAGCCACAGGTGGAGGCAGCCAGGAGGCTCAGTGGTCTTGAGCGGGTGGTGGCACCCCTCTCCAGCCTCGGTTTCCCCGCTTGCAAGGTGAGGACAGGCAGATGAGTGAATGAATGTGGTAGTCTCTGCTCAAAGGATTAGAGGATGGAAAGAAGGGGAGGAGGGAGGGAGGGAGGGACACACAGAAGGAGGGAAGGGAGAAGGTGGAAGGAAGGAGGGAGGGAAGGGAGGAAAGATGAATAGGCAAAAAGACAGGATCACAATCTGTTAAGGCTAAACTAGGAAGTTGCCCCCGTATGGTCAGCTGTGAAACCCTGGACAGGTTCACTGACCTCTCGCAAACTTACTCCTCTCTCTGAGCTCTCCTTGTTGACCTGCAGGATGGAAACTATAATAATAGAGGGGAAGATAGCTTGTCCTGGATTCCCAACACCTGGAGCTCCCAGACCCGGCACTGTTCTGGCACTTTTCTTGGCTGTGCACTTTAAGAAGCACACCGTGGTGCTCAGTGCCCAGTCATGGTCAGCTCGTGATATACACCCCGCTGTGCTGGGCTCCTCAGGGTGGGGAGGTGCTGCCTCTATCTGACTTCACCCTAACCTCACTGCGGATCAGCAGTTCAGTCGCAGGGCCAATTATAAAACAGTGTTTATTTGTTATTTAGTTGAATAAATTAATCTACTCTGAGGTACTGTGGGTACCTCTGGAGATATTTTTTGAATGCATGCATGTTGTGCATGACAGAGAAAATCAACATCATCTGGTCCAGCCCCCAGCTGATACAGGAAGCCCCTCCCCAGGACCTGAGGGGTGACAGCCAGCCCTGCTGGCATCTCTCCAGGATGGGAGCACACGGCCTTCAAGATGCCCAGACTTACTGCACACCTGATGTTCCTGTGCTGTAACTGCCCTGGGACAGCCAAGCAGGGTCCCAGAAATAGTGAATATCCCCACCCCACCTACATAGCCGGGCCCCCGGCTGTGCTCCTGTCTGCCACATTGCAGTTTTCCATCACATCCCCCCACCTAGCCCCAGAGAAAGAATCACAGTGCGAAATGAATGAGGACATGAATCTGACAGAAAGCTGAAAATATGTGGAAACTGGGCAGAAATGTTTAAGAATGCCCTGGGTTGGGGGGCCAGAGTTGCAAGGACATGACCAACCCTCAGCCACCACATATCACACTGAGCAAGAAAGTCTTTTTTTAATTGAGACATCACTTGCATACCATAAAATTCCCCTTTTAAAGTGTACAATTCAGTGGTTGTTAGCACATCCACGGACTTATGCAACCATCACCACTAATCCAGAATGTTCTCATCACCCCCAAAGAATACCCCGCCCTCCCGACTGAAGCAGGGAGCACGATGGCCTTCAACTACTACCACCTACCTCTTCTACTGAAGAGATGAAACAAAATTTAGAAACGATGTTTGCATTGAAGACCAGAAAAGTAGACACTACAAGACTGAAGACAGAGGTAATCTAAGAAACATCCACAGCAGTGACCAGCCCAAGTTCTTTGAAAAGTATCTCAGAGATGTCAACTGTTCTTTCAAGATTCAAGATGGACAAGAAGCAATTGACTGGCTTCTTGGTTTAGCTGTTAGTCTTGAATATGGAGATAATGCTGAAAACTACAAGGATTTGGTACCCGATAATGCAAAAAATGCTGACAATGCAACTAAAAATGCAGAGCCCATGATCAATTTGGATGTAAATAATCCTAATTTTAGGGCTGGTGTCATGGTCCAGGCTAACTTTCAGAGTCAGCTCATGGTGGTTACCTGGCAGTACTTCAGGCAATTAGCATTTTGGTCCAGGAGCTCTGACACAGGATGCAGTTGCTAGCACAAACCCAGCAGAAGAGGGCTTGCCTGTTGGTTTAGACAAGTATATTCTTGGTTTTGACACAAGAGATGTGGTTCTTAATGAAGCTGCTCAAATTCTGCACTTGCTGCATATAGAAGAGCTCAGAGAGCTGCAGACAAAAATTCACGCAGCCAGAGTGGCTGTTCAGGTGATTACTGCTGATCCAAAGACAGACCACAGACTGGAGAAAGTTGGAAGATGAACATTTTAGAATTTTAGCTTCCCCCTTACCTAGTACTCTCTGGCATATATTTGGAAATCAAATATCACATTTTCAATGGAAGAATCCCAGAAATTTGACTATGTTCTAGAGAGCTACCATCATTGCCTTTTCTTTAATAAAGTTTGGGAAAGTGGAAAACAAAAAATAGATCCTGTACCCATCAGGCAATCACTCACCACTCAGGGCCCCTCAGACCTTGACAACCATGAATCTACTTTCTGTCTCTGGATCTGCCTATTCAGGACACTTTATATAAATAGAATCATACCATACATGACCTTCTGTGCCTGGCTTCCTGCACTCAGCATGTTTTCCAGATTCATCCACATGGTAGCATGTACTGGCACTTCACCCCTTTTATGGCTGATTAATATTCCATTGTTTGGATATACCACATTTTGTTTAATCCATCATCCAATGGTGTACGTTTGGGTTGTTTCTGTTTTTTGGCTATTATGAACATTCGTGTACACGTTTTTGTATATATCTAAGTGGAGTTGCTAGGTCATAAGGTAATTCTGTGTTAACTCTTTGAGGAACCACCAAACTGTTCTCCACAGTGGCTGCACCATTTTACTTTCCCACCAGCAGTGTATGAGAGCTCCAATTTCTCCACATCCTCACCAACACTTATTTTCCATTTTTTCTATTCTAACCATCCCAATGGGTGTGAGGTGGTATCTCACTGTGGTTTTGATTAACATTTGTGATGTTGAGCATACGTTCATGTGCTTACTGACCATTTGCATATCTTCTTGGGAGAAATGTCTATTCAAGTCCTTTGCCCGTTTTTGAATCGGGTTGTTTGTCTTTTTGTGGTTGAGTTTTAGGAGGTCTCTACATATTCTGGACACTAGACCCTTGTCAGATCTGTGAATTGCCAATATTTTCTCCCATTCTGTGGGTGGTCTTTTCACTCCCTTAATAGTGTCCTTTGATTCCAAAAGTGTTTAATTTTGATGAAGTGTATCTGTTTTTCCCTTGGTTGCCTGTGCCCAACAAAACCTTTGACTAAATTCTCCACACTCCTCAGACAAAGTCCTGTGCCCTCTCCCTGCTCAGTCTCCTGGACAGCAGGTCCATTCTCAGACCCTGGTGCGCTGCGCCCCCTGGTGGCGCCTGGCCATTCAGGACACGTGGGCGATCCAAGCAGCAAAGCACAATCAGGCTCTGAGGGCATCAATGTTAGATGTGACAAAGCAACATCTGTGCTCAAGGCTACTTTCTTCCTCTGGGAAGAGAGAAAGAGGAAAACATTGCCGCTTCCCAGTCCCAGGCACAGCTGACCACTGGCCATCTCTCTTTGTATCCTGCCCACTATACTGTGAGGTGAAGATTCCAGTCCCCACTCTACAGAGGAGGAAGCTGAGGTTTGGGAAAGTGCAGTAAGTACCCAAGGTCCAGAGTTACTGATGGAGCTTCAGGGACGAGCTGACTCTTTCATTTATTCTTTCAACAAATATTTGTGAGGATGCATCCCCACAAAGACCCCAGCTGAGCCCTGGCCAACTCAGTCAGGGACAGACTTAACAGTATTAATGCCATAGGGAACTTCAGGCCAGGACCCCGAGGATCCTGGCCCAGGGTCTGGGGTCAGTGTTTGGTGGGGAGCGTGGGAGAAGGGATGTCATTGTTCCCAGGCTGGTAGCCCAGAGCTGAATGCTGACTGAAGAAACCCTGAGAGGGAGATGTCAGAGGCCTCATTGGTCCTGCTCCTGCTGTGAGTGGAACCTATTGCCCACGGAGCTCCTGAGTCCCCTGAGAGCCGGCCAGGTGGGCCTCATCACCCGACAGAAAAGTCAAGAAAAAGTGCAAAGTGCAGGATGGTGAGAATGCGGCCCTGCCCTCATCTGTGTGTATGGACAAAGAACCTTGGTCTGTGTCTGCTTCACTCCTTCCCAACAAGAGATTCCAGAAGGAAACCCAAGGCAGTGGTTTCCTGGATGTGGGGACCCTGAGCAGGTGGGGGCAGGCATGAGGGGAGGCCTTCTTAAAATGCCTGAGTCACTTGAATATGACTTTTCAAAAAATAAACTAAAAATAAAAAAGAATGATCAAAGTGGCCTAGAATTGATTGAGGTGGTGGATACACAATTCTGAATATACTAAAACCACTTTAAGTGGGTAAAATGTATGGGGTGTGGATTCTTTCTCAAGCAAGCTGTTAAAAAAGGGGAAATTTTCTGTGGTCCGGAATGTTCTTCGTGAAATGGTGGGAAGGACAGCGCGAGTAGTGGGCTTCCACTGGCACAGACGGGCTGGGGCACCTCCACGCATAGATGTATTTGCAGGCTCAGGACCCCCAAGGGGTGGCTGAAGCACAGATTCCTGGCTCTCTCCCAGACCATCCAACTCAGCAAGTCTGGAACAGGGGCCTAAGAATCTGCATTTCTGAAGTTTCCTGATGATGCTGGGCTGGTCCTGGGACCCACTTTGAGAATTGTTGGCCCAGACAACCTCTGGTAGCTCTGGGTACCTCTGGGGGCAGGTGTGAGAGGGAGAGGTTTCACCACACACCGTTTTGAATTTCATACTGCGGGATCAGGCTACTTAACAAAAAATACATAGGGGCTTCTCTGGTGGCGCTGTGGTTGAGAATCTGCCTGCCAGTGCGGGGGACACGGGTTCGAGCCCTGGTCTGGGAAGATCCCACATGCCGCGGAGCAACTACGCCCGTGAGCCACAATTACTGAGCCTGCACATCTGGAGCCTGTGCTCCGCAACAAGAGAGGCCGCGATAGTGAGAGGCCCGCGCACCGCGATGAAGAGTGGCCCACGCTTGCCACAACTAGAGAAAGCCCTCCCTCAGAAACGAAGACCCAACACAGCCATAAATAAATAAATAAATAAATAAATAAATAAAATTTCAGAAAAAAATACATAAATAAGATTTAAACTTAAACAATGGTTAGAACTTATCAGAATTAGGTGTGTGTTGGGCTTCTCTGGTGGTGCAGTGTTTGAATCCACCTGTCAGTCCTGGGGACACAGGTTCGAGCCCTGGTCCAGGAAGATCCCACATGTCGCAGAGCAACTAAGCCCATGTGCCACAACTACTGAGCCTGCGCTCTAGGGCCCACGAGCCACAACTACTGAGCCTGCGTGCCACAACTGTGAAGCCCCTGCGCCTTGAGCCCGTACTCCGAAACAAAGAGAAGCCACCGCAATGAGAAGCCCGCGCACCGCAACGAAGAGTAGCCCCTGCTCACCACAGCTAGAGAAAGCCCGTGGGCAGCAACAAAAACCCAACACAGCCAAAAATAAAATAAATAAATTTATCAAAAAAAAAAAATAACATTCTAACTTAAAAAAAAAAAAAGAATTAGGTGTGTGTAGCAGAGATAGCTAAGTGCACTCCACTATCCTTTCTCTTCTTCTATCATAGAAACTTTAGTTGGGAACATGGATGGATACCTGGAACAGAAAGTACATCTCCCTGATTCCCTTCCATCTAGGTATAGCCACGTGGCTAAGTTCTGACCATAGATGTGAGTGGAAGTATCCAGAAACTTCTAAGAAGTGTCTTAGAGAGTTCCCTGGTGGTCCAGTGGTTAGGCCTCGGCATTTTCACTGCCATGGCCCTGGGTTCAGTCCCTGGTCAGGGAACTAAGATCCTGCAAGACGCACAGCGTGGCCAAAAAAAAAAAAAGGAAGTGTCTTATAGTGTAGGATGCACACTTCTTTCTCTCTTCCTCCTTCCTGCTGGATAGATGCAAGCATGATGGCTGGAATTCAAGCAGCTATTTGGGCCACAAGGCGGAGACTACATATTGAGAACAGCAGAACAGGAAGTTAGGAGGAACCTGGGTTTCTGACAGCATGGAACTGCCACACCAGGCTCATCCTGCTTGCCGTGGGACATCCTCTACATAAGAAAGATCATCTTTCTTGCTTAAGCAGCTGGTATGTTGGGGTTTGTGTTACTCATAGTCACACTTGCCCCGAGTGGCACAGCATGTAAAGCAACTGGCACAGCGTCTGGCCCATCACAAGAATCCCAGCTGAGGATCCTGCCCAGTCACACATGTATGACGGGAGCGGAGTAGAAATGAACCCAGGCCTGTGAGCCTGGGAGGGAAGCTGCCACAAAGACCGTGAAATTCCACTGCCCCACCCCAGCCCTGGCCCAGCTATTGGTCATTGGTCCTTGGTCTCTGAAGGCCAACACCTAACAAAATGACATGTGTTAAGCCACACATTTTTCTGACTGTATGTTTTGCCAATTCAATTAGATTTTCCTCTGGTTGATATTGGAGTGAGTCTTCATTTCCTGACCATCTGCTGTTTGGGTGGCAGGAAAGTCCTCTGAGTGCTAGAGGAGAAGCCCAGATTGAACGTGCTCCACGGACGCCCCAGGAGCAGAGGGACTGATGGCGGTGTTCCCGGGGAGCTCCCGACAGCTGCGCCACACACAGGGAAGCTCAGGGGCTGCCAGCCCCCGGTCTGAGCCTGCGTCCAGAGTTCTTCCCGCTCCAGACGCTCGTAATATTATTCAGTTTAAAAAGGAAGGAAATTCTGATACATGATGCAGCATGGTTGAACCTTGAGGACATTATGCTAAGTGAAATAAGCCAGTCATAAAAAGGACAGATACTGTACAATTCCATGTGTATGAAGCATCTACAGTCATCAAATTATAAAATCAAAAAGTAGAATGGGGGGTGCCAGGGGCTGGGGGAAAGGGAATGGAGAGTTAGTGTTTAATGGGGAAAGTTTCTGTTTGGAATGATGAAAAAGCTCTAGAGATCTTTTGTACAGCAATGTGAATACACTTAACACTACTGAACTGCACACTTAGAAATGATTAAGTGGTAAAAAAAAAAGATTACCTACCTATATCTATATTGATAGATCTCTTGTATCTCATTGGTCACAGACCTTCTTGGAGAGTATCTCTGTGACTGTGTCAATCTGTGTCCAGTCAGAGGGTAGGGACCACACAGTGACCCGAACAGGATGTCTAATAGGCCCAGTTAGTAAGCACTGATGAGACATAAAAGAAAGCTCCAGAGAACCCAGGGCTGAGGGAGGGCACTCGCGGAGGTCAGCTTGGAAGGAGCTAGGCCTCAATGGAGAAGGCATGCCTGAGCCCACTAGATGTCAGGGAAATCTGCTGGTTTGTGTGGGCCAGGCTGGTCTGCAGCCACCATGGCGCAGGCGCTGTGCCTGGTGGCCAGGTACCTAGCAAGCTCAGGGCATCAGGATGCAGGTGGGGGCTGAGAGCGGGAAAGCGGAATCTAGAGGCCTTGGAAAGGTAATCACCAGGGTGGGGCTGCGAGGTCACAAGGGAATGTCATTTGGGGTGCATGGCTGGGCACCAAATGTCCTGACCCCCACACCTCAGACCCCCAGGCATCAGAGCCTCCTCCCCCTTCCACCCCTCCAGTGCCCTGAACTGGGGGAGCCTGATATTTTGCTCACCAGGAAGGAGAAACGTCCAAGGGTATTTGGAGCTCAGAGGCAATGAACTGGTACACTGACCTTGGGAGAATAAGAGGCCTCCAGTACAGGATGCCAAAAAAAATAACTGGTAAAATAATATAAAATTATTATTTTATCTGAATTTATCTGAATAAAATCTAATAAACTGGACTACATAAAATGGAAAACTTCTGCTTATCGAGGAATGGGCTGCTGATACACAAATAGCACTGGTGAACCTCAGAAATATTTTGTGAGTGAAAGAAGCCAGACATATAATAAATGAATCCGTTTATTTGTGGTTCCAGAACAGGCAAAGTGAATTAGAACAGTGGTGGCTTCTGCAGTGGGGGGAGAGGGCTTGACTGCACAGGGGCCAGAGGAAACTTTCTTGGGGACAGCAATGTTCTAAGACTTGATATTCGTGATGGTCCATCTAAACAGTTCTCAAAACACATCAGTCTGGACCTCCAAGATGAGTGCTTTTTCGGTGTATGTGAGTTATAATTCACTGCTAACATCTAAAGCATATCTCACCCTGTCTAGCCCTGGCTGGAGAGGTAGCTCGAACACGGGCTCTCCCTGCAAAGTTCAGAGAAGTAAGACCAAGGCCTGAGGCTGCACGGCCAGAGGGCAGAGGCCAGCCTTGGGACGAGAGTGTCCCTCGGGTTCCCTCTGCCCTCCCCAGTCCACACCCTGGTGACTAACTTCTGCATCCAGGAGCCACCCGCACACCTCTGGCCACCCCAGCTGACACAGGGCGTTCCCTAAGGAGTGTGTGATGGACAGTGCACTCAGTGGGTGGTGGGCTGGGAGCAGAGGCCACCTTTGGTGGGGGGCGGGGGGGTCCCTCGGTATCACTGGGGGGCTATGGGCATCATGGAGGTCATGAACATCACAGGGGCCATGAGCATCACTGGGGACATGTACATCACAGGGGGTCACGGGCATAATGGGGACCATGGGCACCATGGGGCCTGTGGGGGTCATGGATATCATAGGAGCCATAGGCATTTGGGACAATGGGCATCATGTGGGCCATAGATATTATGGGAGCTATGGGCACCAAGGGGGCCAAGGACATCATGGGGTGTCATGGACATAATGGGAGGACATGGGCATCACAGGGGCTGTGGGCATCATGGAGGACACGGACATCATAGGGGAATATGAGCATCATGGGGGCCATCAGCCTCTGGGGCCAGTGAGGTGGGAGATGTCCCCAGCCTTAGGCTGGGCTCTCGCTTTGGCCTGAGTGGGTGGTGCCCAGGAGCCCAGGGTTATCCCCACCCCATCTCTGGGGATGCAGAACCAGGACCCTGGTACTCTCTGAAGCATCCCTGATCCTACCTGGCCTGTGCCTTCTCCTGCATCCACTCCTGGGGAAGCTTAGGGAATGCTGGGAAGCTGTCACCTGAGAGGGGACAGTGAAGCCAATAGACGTGCCTTTGACTAGGGATCAAAAAGACCAGCAATACTTTTTAAGTTGTTTCTTTTAACTCTTTTGTCTGGTTATAAAATAATGTAGGAAGTATACACACAGAACTGTAACTGACAGAGGCAAGTCCTCTAAAAAAAAAGGCATTTTTGTCATGCCATTTTTGTTATGGATGAAGAAAGAAGCCAGCGGGCTTACAAGGTGTCACATGCCCACTGGAGAAAGCTTGGTAAGTCAGCAAAGGTGATTAGGAGGAAGACCTCATCCCACCACCCAGGGAAAACCATGGTTAACATTTCAGTGGGTTTTTTCTAAGGAAGTGTGTTTGTATCATTGAAATCACTTAATTTTGCAACCTCTCCCCATAACAGTGTAGTGTCAGCCATAACAAGCTGCACTGTAAGCATCTCTTGTAATGGTCACATGATATTCTATCACGGAGGGGCCACAAATCATCCTTTCCCTGGCATGCATTTAAGTTGCCTACAATTTTTCATTACTTCATATAATGCTATGGTGAATTATTCATAATGCTTTTATCATATTAAACAATGTCTCTTTAGAATAGATTCCCAGCAGCAAAATTATTTGGGTCAGAGGATATAAATATTCTAAAGGCCCTTGATATATATTGCCAAATTGTTGTGTGGAAGAGTCAGTCACTGTGTTTGCAGATGCTTCTCATGTAGCAACTGTGGAAATTTGTGTACATTCAGGGTTTGTTGTTCATTGTGAATCATGGTTTCAACATATAGGTCTTTAGCTCTGAGGCTATTTTTTAAAATATGTGGTAGCCATTTATATTTCTTTTGATTCACTGGCAGAGACAATGCTCAGAGTTTGTCAAATTATTTTCTTCGTCCCATACATCTGGGTGTGATCACATGACTAATTCTCATGTGTGAGAGGAAGTGACCTGCTACTAGATTGAAATATGCTGGGTCCCTGGGCACCACTTGGTTGAAAAGCAGGAGAGCCCCCTTACCCACATCAGGTGTGTGAGAGTGAGAAATAAACCACTCTGTATTAGCCACCAAAATGCTGGGGTTTATCTGATACCACAGCAGAGTTTGGCCTCTCGACCAAAATACTCACACTATTAGTCATCTATCACTTTAAAACAAATAAGTGGCTTTAAAAAATAATCATTTAGTGTCTCTAATAGTTTCTGTGGGTCAAAAATTCAGAAGTGTCTCTGCACAGTGGCTCTGGCTCAGGGCCTCTTATGAGGCTGCAGTCAGATGTCAGCTGGGGCTATAGTCTCACCTGAAGATTTGAGTGGAGCTGGGGATGTACTTCCAAGGTGATTCACTCCCTCATGGCCAGCTGGTACAGGTGGCCATTGCTTGGAGGCTTCAGCTCCTCCCCACACTGGGCTCTCCTCAGTGCTGCTTGAGCATCGTCACAATATGGCAGCTGGCTCCCGCAGAGAGAGTGATCCAGGAGAGGAAGACAGAAGCCACAGTGCCTTCTATGACCAAGCCATAGAAGTCACACACCATCACCTCTGCTGTAATTTATTGGCCATATACACTAGCTCTGATTTACTGTAAGAAGAGACTACAGAAGGGTGTGAAAATGAAAGCAAGGATTATTGTGGCCATCTTTTTTTTTTTTTAATTTTTGGCTGCATTGGGTCTTCATTTTTGCACACTGGCTTTCTCTTGTTGCGGGGAGAGGGGGCTACTCTTCGTTGCGGTGCACGGGCTTCTCGTTGTGGGGGCTTCTCTTATTGTGGAGCACAGGCTCTAGGAGCGTGGGCTTCAGTAGTTGTGGCTCGTAAGCTCTAGAGCGCAGGCTCAGTAGTTGTGACACACGGGCTTAGTTGCTCTGCAGCATGTGGGATCTTCCTGGACCAGGGCTCGAACACATGCCCCTTGCATTGGCAGGCAGATTCTTAACCACTGTGCTACCAGAGGAGTCCCTTGTGCGCATCTTGAGGCCAGCTATCTCACTCCCTAAATCAGCTTTAGAAATTTATTCTTTAAAAAACTCATGGGTATGTGCAAAGATTTAGGTACCAGGAGAGGATGATCATTGCAGTATTGATTTTAGAAGCAGAAGAAAAAGGTGGGGGGGACATAAATTCCATAAAGTTGAATAAGGTGTAATATGACATTAAAATAGAATTGTATGCAGTCATATGTCGCAGAAGAATTTTTATGACACAGAAAGTTGTGTTTGTAACATAATTAAGCAACAAAATAACATAAGTAGAATGATTCTGTTGTGTAAAGAACATGTCTTTATAAAAAAGCATAGAAAAGGTATGAAAGGCTATACGTCTGGGGTAATTTGGATTATAAATGGGCATGTATCCACACACCTCCCCTTCAAATGTGAGTGGAGGACACTTTCCCACCATGTTGATCTTGGGCTTGGCCAAATGGCTTGCTCTGGCAGCAGCATCAGTAGCCGATTCCAATCCTAAACCTTCAGAGGACTTCCATGCTCTTCTTGCCAATCTGGGAGCTCCGGACTCCCAACAGGAGAGGAGCATGCCGAGAAGCATGTCCCAGGAGAATGGGAGACATGCGGAGCACACCTGGACCACACCTGAAGCTGAGGCTGAGCCCCATCCAACCCACAGGTGCAAAAGCAAGACGTACACCCTCACCCTCCTGCACCTCCTAGTATTCACGATGGCTGTGACTGATGATACAACATCAAACTAGGAAAAGCTGTTATTCCTGCATGATAGAATCATTTTCCTTTTTTTCTCTTACCTTCATTGTCTAAATTTTCTGAAATGGACATAATATTATATTAACTAATTATATATTTTATTCAATATATTCATTATTTATATAATATATTATATTTTATTATTTAATTATATTATATTATTTATATAAATTTTTATTGTTTATTTAAATGTTTTTATTATTTTATATAAAGAATGTGTGCATGTGTGTGTATGTGTAAAACAAGGTTTTGGGAAGTTTAAAAAGAAAACCTTGCCCTTAAGGCCACCCTGTCTCTCTGTTCCCTGCCTCCTGCAAATGCACCGTAACTAGTGATAATCACAATGCACATTTTGATATCCTGTCTTTTCTCTGAAGTTACATTGTAAACACTCTTTTTGTTACTATATGTCCTTCACGAGTAACATTTACAGTGATGACAGAATATCCCACCAAGTGAATATAACAGCATTCTCATGTGTTTTACCTGCTGGAAATTTAAGTTACAGGCATAACTTGTTTTACAGTGCTTTGCTTTATTGCACTTTGTAGATACTGCATTTTTCACAAATTGAAGGTTTGTGGCAACCCTGCATCAGATGATAGTTAGCATTTTTTAGCAATAAAGTATTTTAAAATTAAGGTATGCACATTGTTTTTTTAGACATAATGTTATTGCACACTTAATAGACTACAGTATAGTATAAACATAGCTTTAATTTGCTCTGGGGAACCAAAAAATTTGTGTGACTCACTCATTGAGTTGTTCATTTTATTGCAGTGGTCTGGAACCAAAGCTGCAATATCTCCAAGGAGGTCTGTATTTCGGAATTGTCGTTTAGTGAATGTGTGACCATGAATATATTCATGTATGTGCATTGTGTTTTTCCCTTTGCTTCCCAAAGATAAAATCACAGACTTGAGACCCACAGGAGGGGATGAATATTTTACTCCCTCTTGATATGTATTTAAAAGTTTGCCTTCCAGAAGGAATCAGCCAATGTACCTCTCCACCAGCTGTACTTACAGGTGTGCCGGCCTGTAGAAGACACCACAGATTACCCACTGCATGTCCCTCAGGAAATGAGACCTGATTTGATTCTGGAGTGTGGGGGGCAATTTGCCCATCCCACCCTGTATCTATGGGTAGCTAATGAGATGTAAGCAGAATTACTGAGTGAGTCATCTGGAAAGCTCCTTAAGAGGGGATAACTGGAAATGAGCCCTTTTTGCCCCCATGCCTGCTTTCTGTTGTGATGGTTGGATCTCCAGCAGCCATCTTGGGCCATGAGGCTATTTTGAGGATGGAAGCTCCACACTATGCAAGGCAGAAAAGAAAGATCCCCCCCACTCCCTCCTGCTGAGCTGACATTGCCCTGTTGCATACCCCAGCTGCTCTGTGGGTTTTGTGAAACTGTGTGTGAAGTCTCTATCTCATTGTATTATATGCAGGCAAGACTGAACTCTCCTACAGATGTCTGGAGTAAGCTATGGTGTAGTGTTTTTTTTGGCACATAATAAGCACGTTACAGCAGAAAATAATAATAATAATAATAATACTGTGGAGGAGCCATGCCAGCCTTAGATTTCCTGTCTCCAGGCTTGTTTCAATGTGAGAGTAAAATAAATCCAGTATTAGTTAAGTCTTTGAATTTTAGACCTCTATTACTAGTAACTGAGCTACTTCTTAACCTCTCCAGAACATTACTAGCATTGGCTTTAGCACATTACATTTTTTAAAATTATGTATAGGTGTCAAATAAGACTTAATTGTTGCTTAATTGTACATTTTTGGAGGAACATTACAGGCAGAAGGAGTAGCACAAGCAAAGCTGTGCAAGTTGGGAATGACAGCCATTTTCAAAATCACAACAGTCACTTCCTGGGGCATAACACCGTCTGATATCATCTTACTGAGAGGGTGTCAGGTAAGACATAAATGCACGTCACTCCCATCATGGAGAACCATTGAGGCAGAGCATCCCTATGGAAACTCAACCTGTGTTTTCATGTCTCTAGTCTCTCTCTCTCCTCGCTTGCTCCCTCTCCCCCTTTTTCCCTCTCTCTCTAACAGTTTTAGCAGGAGAGGGATCAGCGAGTCCCCTGCCCAGGACAGGGTGAGTAACTCACATAAAAAGGGACAGGTTGCACAGCTTGGAGAAAGAGCTGGAAAACTGACACCCTCAGAGCAGGAGAGCCCAGCCCTGCTGGCACTCTGTGAAAGGCTACTTCTCTCCTCCCTGCATTCAGATGGAGACACACCATCCAGCCCAATAAATGCCCCTTTGTGCTGGATGGGTTTCCATCAACTTATGAGATGTCTTTAATGAGAGCTGGTTGTACTCTGCCCAGCCTCTGCCCAGCAACAGGCCTGCCAGCCTGGACACCTTAAGAGCCAGCAACAGGAGATGGACGTTTTGGGGAGACTCCCCGGAGTTTTTAGCATCTGCACAGTGCAGACAACATCCACGGGCTGGACAGGCAGCTGGCCCCATGGAGAGGCCAGTGGGTCACATGCAGGGCCTGGCTCTTGGACCTGCCTTGAATATGCAGCTGGAGGCCCCAGTGGTCTGGTGGTTCGGCCCCCAAGCAGTTGTGGCCCCAGAACCAGGCCCTAGGGTCAGCCAGCTCCCATCCCACTCCATGTCAGACCAGGAGGACACACCTGCTTCCTACCTGCTCCTAAAGGGACAAGGGTCCTTTCCTTGGGCAGGCCAATTCACCCCTCAAACCTCCACACCCTCTCCCTTAGATGGGAGGTAGCAGTTGTGGAATTGAAATGGAATATCTCAGCTTCCAAATTCTTCTGATCAGCCTTAGCTGAAAGCAAGGAAAGAACCAGGGGTTAGCCAACCAAACAGGATTCAAGAGAAACTTGAAAGAAGAGGCTGTGGGGACCAACATTTTCAGACCGAGAAGCACAGCCCAGGCATTACAGCAGGCGAGCAGCGGCCAGAGGGCAAAAGGCAAGTTAAAATATAACCATCTTGCTCCCTCACCTCGTTGCCCTACAGTTGTTCTTAGCAAACAAGGTCCTCTGGGAACTCCTGCTTTTGGATGACATAGGCTTTACCAGGATGAAGGTGGCCTTGCTATCTGTTGGACCAAATCTGCTCATCAACTGTGAGAAATGACCGATGACAGGACATCACCTGGTCATCGGGAACCCAGCCAGCATGGAAACTGTGTCGGCTGACCCTGGAACCTATACAGGATCCCTCTTTAGGACTCTTTTCTTCACGGACTTATGCAAGTAAAATAACTAAAAATGGTGCCTTTGCAGTGTAGTCATTTCTAACATGCTACCCTGAGCAGTCAATTTTTCCACAGCAGAAGACACATGCCCTGTGCTGAGGGGCAATTAGTGAGCGCATCTGTGCAGAGGTGCCATGGCAGGTGCTGAGAAGTGGGGTCTCTTCCCCTCTGCACCCCTCAGTCAAATCCACTTGACTCAAATTCCCACCTTGGGGCTCAGAGTGGGGTCCCCAAAGCAGCCACACCAGCCTCCCTGGGACCTGGGTAGAAATGCAGGGGGTGGGCAGCAAGGAACGTCTCTCAGCAGTTCTGATGCTGGCCTAAGCAGGATCAGAACAAGGACACCCCTTTGGATGGCACTGCCTGACGTCCGGCAGGCACAGGGGCCGACCACTGTCCCCTCCCCACCTCAGAGCAGGAGAGATCTACGCCCGTGCTCGAAGCCCCCGCCCCTGCTGTGGCTCCTAGGGCATTCGCAGGGGTCTCCCTAAGGAAAGCGAAGCCATGGGTCAGCCTGCGATCTGAGGTGGGCCACGCTTCTCCAGGGTAGAGAGGAAAGGGCCTGAGATGGCTGAGTGCTCCTGCGGGACTCACCCCAGCCTCGCGGTAGCTCCCAACACCCATCTGGGGTAGGTGGGGTGGACTCAGGGGACCTGGGTTAAAATCTCAGCTCTTAGAGCCTCAGTTTCCCCACATGCAGAATGGGTTCATAGTGAGATAGTGCACACCAAAGCCCCAGACCAGGGTCCCTTAGCAACGCCTGCTAGTTCTATCCTTGGCTTCTCAGTGGCAGTGTCTCCACTTGTCCACAACCTGTGGGAAGCTGTGGGTGCTAAAGGAGACAGCCCCCAGCCTGAGCCTCCAGAGCCTCAGTGGGGCTGGGGGTCGTGAAAGGTGGTGGGAAAGACCTGGGGATGCAGAAAGCATGTCCTCAGGGGCATCTGGAGGTTTCCTGGAGGAGGCAGTCCCCAGACTTGGATAATGAGGAGACTGACCCTGGGCCAGGAAAGGCAGGAAGGCGGGGGGCTTCAGGCTGGGTATGTGCGGGCCCCACCAGTCCCTCAGCAACTTTCCTCTGAACACCTGTGTGGAGCTTTCAGACCCAGTTTACTATGGAGGAGCCATCGCCTGTCCACAGGACCTCCTCATGGCCTGAGTTTGGGCCTTCTGCCCAGCTGGCTCCCTGGACAGGCCAAGGCTAGCAATCAACCTTCGGGACAGGAAGGGGGGTACTTAGACTAGACCTGACCTGCCAGCAGACACCTCTTTGCCAAACCACAAGCCACCTACCCCAGCAGAGCTCCAGACACCTGTCCTCACTCCCACGTTCACCTGTGGCCCAGTGGTTTCGTGGTCTGAGTCAGCGGTCAATGTCAGAGCCAAGAACATGGCGCTCCATCATTAGTGGTTTGCAAAGCATGGGCTTGGCCGAGCCGGCTAGGCTGAGGAACTCCTGGAGACTGGACAAAGCCCACACGGCCAGGGCATGCCCCGGGCAGCCACCAGGTGTGGACTGAGGGTCAGCAGTACCTGGGGTTTTGCGTCTGTGGTTGCGAGGGAGGGGGCAGTCAACACACAAACAGCAAGCATGGTGCTTTCAGGAGCTGGCCCAGTGCACGGGGTAAGGGAGGCCAGGGGCTACTGCAGACAGGTGGTCTACAATCAGAGGTTATGAAGAAGCAGGCCACATGGAGACCTGGGGGTAGGATCTTCAGGTAGGGAATATGGGGAGTGCAAAAGCCCTGAAGTAGAGATGAGTCCAAGGAACAAACAGAAGGGCAATGGGGAGGGTGAGGAGAGGGGAGGATGTAGGGGCTTCAGTTGTACAGGTTCCAGGAGTGAGGATTTTCATCAGAAGACTTCAGAGGGACTTAAGCTGGTCAGTGATATAATCTGATTTACTTTTTCAAAATAGGATTGTGGGGGAGGGATGAGTGTTTTAATCTGTTATATGTCCTGTGTTTAAAGAAAAAAAAACCTATTTATCAATGAAAAATATAACATATAAAAACTAGGACTGAGATCAGATGTATCAGGAAAAAAACAAAATTACAGTACCCTAAAACAAGACAGTGTTGGTTTTTTTTTTCACATTTAAGAAGTATTGAGGTGGGCAGCCTAGGGAAGGCCTGTGATCCAAGCACTGGGGACACAGGCTCCTTCTGTCTTTGGTTCTGCTGTGTGAGACTCCCATGCCCAAAGTCTCATGTTCCAATATAGCTGCTGGAGCTCCAGCCATTACAGCCACATTCCAGCCAATGAGAAGGCAGAAGTAATAAAGAATGGCATACGTCCTCTGTTTAAGGTCTCTTCCCTAATGTTGCACAACCCTTCCATTGCCAGAATGTAGCCACACGGCCACACTTCGATGCAGGAGAGGCTAAGAAATGCAGGAGAGACCCCTATTCTGGGAAGCCATTTGCTGAGCTAAAAATCAGGAGCCTGTGACTAAGAGAGAAGGGAAGAACCAATAGTAGGGATGACCACTGTTCCTGCCACCTTTGCCCTGCTCCTGGGGACAAGGACTTTGCTGGGCATAGATACCCATAGACGGCAAGTGGAGTCAGCCCCTCGGGGACTGGGGAGAGACCAATGCACAGACAGGCAGGACGGATGGGTGGATCAGGGCTCCACAGAGGAAGCTGCATCTCACTGTTCTCTCTCCACAGTACTGGGTGGGCACCTCCAAGCCAGCTGACCTGCCTCTCACTAGCTCTGTCGATAGCTACATGACAGTCCAGAACATGATGAGCATAACTCAGCGACAACCTCATGGGGGGAACTCACTTTGTTTTGGGGTTGAGGGCCTTACTGTGTGACCTTGGGCATGTCACGTCTCACTAGAGGATCAAGTGAGGTGGTGCATATGCCTGCCTGGGTGCCCATCTCATGCTACCTAGTCCATTACCATGCTTGACCCAGGCATGTCTGCATGACCTTGGCCAGTGCCTCCCCACCCCCGTCTTTAAAATGGGGGTGATGACACAGAACCTCCTCACAGGCCTGGCCTCCTTCCTCTGTCCTTCTGGAAATGGGGTGGCAGCCCTGCCCTGCCTCCCGGCTCTGTGCCCTGAACTAGTGGGAGCAGTGGTGCCTGGAAGTGCCTGACAGGAATGCAGAATCCTAGGCCCACCCCACTGCCATGAGATGGTTCCCCTCAGGTGGGTGGCGGGCAGGCGGGCCACCAGCTCCCAGGGAGTGCCCATTGCCCCAGGCTGGCCTCCTCCTCCCGCACTCCCTGCTGGTGGGCATGTGTAGGCCAGCCTGGCCCTGGCAGAGGCAGGAGCTGTAGCTGCAAAGCCAGCCTCCCAGGGCAGTGCTGAGCACAGGCCTGCTTCACTCCGCAGGTGCCTGGGGCACCTCAGACATGCCACACCATGTTTCCAACCTTGGTCTCTCTCTCTCTGTAAAATGGAAATGCCATCTCTGCCTCCTTGCCTCTCAGGAATGGAAAAGGGCCAGGGATTCAGCCACTTTCGAAGGTTCCCATTCATGAGGTCTATCCGAATGCACATCTTCCCAGATCCCAGGTGACACAGTCATGATCTCCCCACAGTAATTCGGGGGCACAGGCAATGTTCATCCCCCTCCTGGTGGTGTGTTGGGTGAAGTGGGGCCCAGGCCCTTCTAGCCATGAGACCCCCATCCCTCCTGATGAGTGAGGCCGGTCAGGCATCCTCATCTCTGTATCACCCAGAGCATGAAGCCACCGCCCTAAGAGCCACCAGACTCTGGTGATGCGGCCCTGGGCTGTCACTGGCCAGCAGGGTTTCAGCACCTGCTCAAGGCAGCAGCATGGGGAGGGGGCTTAGGTCAAGGCCGCCATCACCCTCAATGCCGGGAGCTGGTCTGGGCTTCACCTGGGCTGGGTCAATTCATCTTCACAGCATCCCCATTTTACAGACAGTAAATGTATCCCCAGTCACACAGCTCGGAAGGGGCAGGTGAACTCAGCATCATGCTGCATGTGTGTGTCTGCACATGTATGTTGGCTGCACATACAGCCCGTCTATCACATGTGTCTCTCTGCCGGAGCATAGCGGCTGGCCCTGTCCCTCCCCAGCCCACCCCCTCTCCTGGGACATTACCCAATTGTCACTTCCCCTTGGACCCAAGCCTCACGGGCAGCAGCTGGGAACCGGCCTTGGACAGTCATACTGGTCTCTCCAGCATTAGAATTTGAAACCAGGTAGATGTCAGGACACACGGTAGGCACTGCCCCTTTCAGTCTGTCCTGGGAACAATCTGGTAAACAGACACAGCATAGGCAAATGAAAACGACAAAGCAGACAGGGGAAGTCCCTCCCTGAGGACAGGCACGCCTGGAGAATGAGACCCTGCCCAGGGCTGACCAAGCCCCCCACAGGTCTACCCTGGGAAGGTGAAGTGCCTGCCTGAGTCCCTGGTGGTCAGTACAGAGCAGTTACAAACCCAGGTTTAAGTGCCCAATTATTCCACCACGATCTTCCCTCGCTCCCGCCTTTTGGACAGAGGGAATAATGAACCTCAGCACAGAGCTGCCACGTGGCCCACATGAGAGACCCCTATGACACCCACCGAAACCCTCTCACTCAGCAAACAGGCAGGAACAAAGCCCTCTCCTCCCGCCTCTCTTCATCTGCCCCACCCCCGCACCTGGGGCCTCCCCTGCAACCTCAGAGCCCTCTCTCCTGGCTGCCTTCTTCTCCCTGGCCCCTCCAGGAGCCAGCACTGCCCCTAGGGCAGAGAGGCTAGTGCTTTTGTATGAATAATACCAACTTAAAATATCTGGATTTCCAGCTGCTCATGAATAGTTAGCTGTGGGTTATGTGAGAATAACAGTAACTGCTACTTGTAATGGCCACCATGCCCAGGCCTGATCAGACCCCCAGGCACTGCTGTGTCCCCACTCATGGTGTCTTTGTGAACTAGGACTGAGGCAGTAGCCACCTCTGTGAGCCTCAGTTTCCTTAGCTACGAAGTGGGCCAACAGCAGTTCCTCCTTCATGAGACGGCTGTGTGTGGGCAGAACTGATGTCCCATTGGGATGCATTGGGCCCTCAGCGGTGCTGCGACTGGGCAGGCCCTGCCCACACCTGCACAAAAGGGATACCTGTCGGTCTGAACTGTGGGCTGCAGGACTTCAGGGCTAAGGTCAGGACAAGCTCCCAGGGCAGCCCATACAGACCCTAGATACTAGGCCCCCACCATGGGCAGAGCACTGAGGAATCAAATCCAAACACCTCACTGAACGGAGAAGGAAACCAGCCACATCATACAGCGGGCGAGCGCCCAGCTGGGTTCAGCCAGTACTGTGGGCACCCCATGGCCCCCAGTCTGTCCTCTACCACAAATGGTTTGGACATGCCAGCAGGTCAGGAGGAGGACCTGGAGCAGGGTTTAGCGGAAGATTCCTTTTTCTGATAAATCTCCAGGGTGACTTGCATTTTCCATGCCTTCTATTTCACTTTCAAAACTCCCTCTAGCAGCGGGGGTGAGGCTCTGGGCAGGGGGAAACAAGGAGGGTCCAGTGTGGAGGGCAATCACAGGTGAGGCAGGCACTAGGTTACAACGCCCATGGGTGCCCACCTGCTGGCTGGGTAGACTAGCCGGGAGAGCATCCAGTCCACGCTTACAGGACTGCACAATCTCCCCAGTTCTGAGCGTGGCCCTCCTGGGTCTCTTCCCAGCTGTGCCTCAGTTTCCTCCCATCATGTGAGGGGGTAACACCTGCTTCCCAGGGCTGTAAGACAAAAAGTGATGCACCTGGCCCCACACAGGGCTGTCCCATGCCACCTCCCACCTGCCCCAGAAGTCCTGTTCCAGCCCACAGCACCTAGAACAGGGCATGGCATACAGCAGGCACTCTGTGGTTACAGGATGAATGAAAGAGCCTCCAGCTCCAGACCAATGTAACTCACTATCTCCTGACCTTGGGCACTGCTGCTTACCCTCTCTGGTCTTTGGTTTATGTGGAGGGGGAAGGTCATGCCCACATGGCCTTGGTCTCCCTCGCGGGCAGCGAAGCTGACGCACAGAGGTCAAGCCACCTGCCTGAGCCACTCTGCTGAAGACCTCAGCAGACACCGTGAGAGAGGGCAGAAAAGGGGCAGGGGTGGGGAGGGGGAGGGCGGCGCGACTAGGAGGAGTGAAAAGCAGGTGGGCCTGAGAGCCGGGTCAGGGTCAGGACAGGAGAACACAGAGGCCTGTACTTTCGCATACCTGCCCGGGGAGATAATGCCTGGCCCCTTCGCACACGCCTGGCTTCTGGGAGAGGCCCGCGTCCTGGCCGACAGAGCCAAGGGCTGGAGGAACCAACACGCTCAAGCCACTCCCAGCGGCTGGCACAGGCACAGACAGGGTGCCACCCCAAACAAGGGGGCCCTGCCTGAGGACACAGAGGCTGTTTCATGAGGGGCAAAGGCGGGCACTGGCACAGAGCGGGCCCAACCTGTGGTGATCCGCTCTCTGCCTCCCCCCTCCCTCCCCTCGTGAGTGCATAGGAGGCCTTCATGCCCCCATTTCCTAGAAGAGAAGGCCGAGGCTCAGAGGGTGTGAGACCCACACGACTCGTTGACTCAGGTTCCGGGTGCGGGGCGGACGACGTGTTGGCGAGACCTGCAGTGGGGCCCCCGGGGTGAGCCTCACCCCGTTAAAAAAAAAAAAAAAAACAAACCCACACCCGCGGGAGCGCCCAATCGCCTTCACAGCTCGTTCGGCAGTTAGCGAAGCGGCCGGGGAAAGGCCGGTTCTTGTCCTCGTTTTATGGATTAAAAGAGTCCACGACAGGAGCACAGAGGGCGACGAGCTTTAACCAAGAACACGCGAGGTCCGGGGCCTAAGAGTGCCGAAACGCAGCGCGGGGTCCTGCGGCCCTTAACGCCCACGCGGCGAAGGAGAGCGGTAGTCTAAGTCTAGCCAGCCGGGCCTCCAGACCCGGCCTGGGGGCGGAGTCTGAGGGCTGTGGCGTCCACTGGGCGGGCCGGGGGGGGGGCGGGCAGACGGGGGGGGAGGGGGCGGGCGCGCAGCAGGGTCTCAGCGGCTGAGGCGCCGGCCTCCCTGAGGCCCGGAGCAAGGCTGCCCCAGCGCCGCACCATGGACTCGCGACCCGAGGAGTATGAGCTCAATGGCGACGTGCGCCCGGGCTCGCCTGGCTCCCCGGACGCCTCGGTAAGCACCCCTAGCCCCGTGCTGCTGTGCGACCTTGGCCGATGCCCGCCCTCTCTGAGCCCGGCGCCAGCGGCTCCCAGGGACCTATGGGCGCCGACCAGCTGCGCGCCGCGTCCTTAGGGTGGCGGTGGTCGCCACGCGCCGTGCGTTCCGCCCCCTACCCGCGCGGTCGGGGGCCCCAGCGGTGGCCCTGGGGCTCCAGCCACCCCGGAAGGTGAGCGGGGGCGTGGGCTGTTGGCAGAATGCCGGACGTGGCCCGGGGCAGGTAGCGCCCACACCGAGCTGCACAGCCGAGGGGCCTGGGCGCCACCTTCCTCCCTCCCCCCGCCACTTCCCGCGGGCCCCTGCCTTCCCGGCTCCCACACCACACTCCAACTTTGCCTCTCCTCCGGTTCGATGCGCTCCCGGACTGGGCGGAGTGGATCGCGGCTTCTGGGCCCCAGGCCAGCAGCGGGCAGACAGTTACGTCACCCACGGTGTCCACGGAGACCGCACAATCTTGTGCGTGCCCTGATGGGGAACTTGGGGCCGCTGTGGCCCCCTCTCCTCTCTCCACCCGCATGAGAGGCTCTATTCAGAGCCTGCCCTGCTGGCCTGGAAGCGCTGTGGGCATGGGGCAGGCCCTGGCAGTGGTCCCATATTACAGCTGGTACCCTCCCTCCCTGGGGTCCTGTCCCACTGGCAGGGCCAGAGTAGCGGTTCCTAACTGGCTTTGCCTTGGACTAGCACTTCCCCAGGGCCTCTGTTCGTGGCGCAGTCCTGAGCACTGCCCTCCCAACTCGTTGACTTTGGACATTCTTTCAGTTTCTGACCCCCTGGGGATGGGGGTAGGGACGGTGGCCATGAGCGCCTGACTGGGGCAGAGACCGGCCCTGCTCAGGTGTGGGTGACCAGTCCTAGGCGATGTTGTGGTAACAGGCCACGTTTAGGGGATGGGGGGAGAACATGTGGGGCAAGCAAGGCCTTGCACTGGGGAACGGGCCCTCAGCAGGCAGGACGGGTGTGTTCAGGGATCACTGCATTCATTGGCTTTGGGACCAGTTGCAGTTGCTGCAGCCCTGTACCACTCGGTCTGAGAGCTGAGACCCGTCCAGATGGAGAAGCCACGGCCAAAGTGCTGAACTCCCTGGGGTTGGTCCTGAAGGCAGGTGGGAGTGGGGCCAGGAAGGCTTCCTGACCAGTGGGGACATTGGCACTGAGCCCTGGAGGACTGGAATGGGGTACGGGTATGCCTGGGAAGGGCATCCCAGGCAGGGAGAACAGTGGGAGAAAGGCCCAGGGGCTGGACCACCAAGTATCAATACATTGGAGCTGGGGAGCTGGAGGTGGTATGGGAGGTCAGACCTTGCCAGCTATGGAGGCCCATGGAGGGGCTGGAAGCTCATGCGAGAGTGAACGCATTCTTCCAGGGTGGCTCCAGTCACAGGCAGCGAGGCTCTGGGAGAGACGGTCAGTACTGAAGGCTGCTCTGCTCACCCTGCCTGGGGCCCAGGCCCACCCAACACTGCCCTCCAGCCTCCGCCTTCCCCTTCCCACCCTCAGGACCTGCCTCACTGTGTTCTCGAGCACATCACTCTGTGTCTCAGTTTCTCATTTGTGAAATGGGGTGAGAGTAGTGCCTCCCTCAGAGGGTTATGGTGAGGATTAAATGGGTTAGAGCGTGTGAAGTGCTGTAGGAAACTGGGCACACAGCATTGTTAACATTCCTGCCTGCCACATGAGACCATCTCCCAAAGATGAAGCCCAGGCAGGGTTTGGAAGGGGCAGCACCTTCCCTCAGGTGCAATCCCTGTGGACAGGCATGGCCCTCCCCCTGCACCTCACCTGGCTTTTCCACAGCCTTTTCTCCCGGCAGTCCCTGCCTGAATCTGAGCCCCAAGCTCCTGCTTGAGGAGGGGTAGAAAGGCTTGCTGGGAGGAGGGGCAAACCCCAGGATCTTCAGATGTGTCCCCACTTAAGCAAGAGCCCCAGACAGGAGGGTGTGTGGGCTGGGTCACCACTATGTCCTTGGCTGCAAGAGGACTGAGTGGGAGGCCCAGGCCCAGAGCCCCCATCGGTCTCGAGACGCCCTGCCATGGGGCCTTGGGCAAGTGCAGACCCTCTCTGAACCTCAGTTTCCTCCTCTGTGAAGTGGGCAGGATCACTCACCTCCCAGGGTGGCTGGGCTCAGGGAAGAGTTGTATGTGTAATCCATGGGCAGATGAGCCCTGTCGGGCCAGGGTGGTGGGGGAGCTCTGCAGATGTCCCCCTCCACGTGCCCCATATCCCCATGGCCTCCATGCAAGGCCGGTCTGCTCAGGTGAGCCGCAGGAGTGAGTTGGAGTCTTCACTAAGTCAGCTCACTTTTGGCTGGCAGCAGAAGGAGTAGTAAACAGCAATTTTATTGTGAAAATAAATGTGGCCCTTGACTGTGTCATGCCCAGGGATTTATCTCAGGGGGCAGCTGCGTTGGACCCTGCAGCAGACTCTGGGACCACAGCCAGCTGAGGACACAGCAGGGAGGTGGCAGGACAGGGTGCAGTGAGGCTCCTGGGGCCACAGTTGGGCTTGGAAGCCAAGTCCTGGGAGGGAGGGGTGCGTGCACAGCCTCAGCTGCTGGGGGAAGTTTGCTCCTTTTCTCTTAAACTTTTTTTTTGGCCATGCTGCACGACATATGGGATCTTAGTTCCCCGACCAAGGATCGAACCCATGCCCCCTGCATTGGAAGCGTGGAGTTTTAACCACTGGACCACCAGGGAAGTCCCAAGTTTGCTCTTTTTCTCATTTCTGCTCTCCTGGCAGATCCCGAGGCTGGTGGGGTCTTGGCCATGTTCCAAAAGGCAGCCCTGACGTGGCTGCAAGGTTACTGCTGGCCATTGCTGAGTCCACAGGAAGCGGGACTGCCCAACCCAGCCCAGCTGCAGCAGGGAAACCCCCCCGCCCCCCGCCCTAGGAAACTTCCTGCCATGAACTCAGACATGGAGCAAGAGACATCTCGGGGCTGGCTGGGTGCCGACGGTATGGGGACAGTGCAGGAGTAAGCCAGTGTGACCTGAAGCAGGTGCCTTCATGCTGAGTCCAGGCAGTGGCCACAATAACAGCTTATGCCCCGCACTAGTGGGTCAGACAAGGGACACCCCAGGCCCCAACAGATCCTACTCAGTCAGTTCTCAGGTCCCAACCAGAGGCAAGGACACCAGAGCCCGCACATCCACTGTTGCCCACTGAGCCCAAGGGGAGGGGCCTTATGCAGGAGTGGCTGCGATAGCCCAGCATCTGGAGCTGGACCTCCAGTGCACCCTGGGTCTCACTCAGCTCATGCATTTTCTGGGACTAGTACTTTCTCTTCCTTGTTATGGATTTTTTAAATGGAATTAATTACAAATTGGTACAGTTTGTTTGGGAGGTAAGCTTTCAAAGTGGTGAGGCCTGGGTGGCGAGGAAGAGGAACATCCAGTCCTGCCCTGCACCAGCTGTGCTCTGACCAGCCACTGGGCCTCTGAGCCCTTCATTCACTCCCCCTTATGTGCCCATTTTATAGATGAGGAAACCGAGGCACAGACCAGTCACTCTGTTGGTCCGTGGTGTGGCAGGATATGGGGATGATAAAAGATAGGTGCTGATGGAAGGCCTGCACCCCAGCTCCTCCCAGGGTAGCTGATGAGCCTCATAGATTTGTTGGGAGCTTGGTTCTACAGATGTGAAATTGGGCTCTGGGAGCGTGGACAGGAATTCCCATGTGGGCTCCTTGTTCCATACTTGTACATGGGGTTTGGAGTCAGTGGCAGAATTGGGGCAGGCAGGATTGGAGGAAGTCCATAACCAAAACCCTGAGGGGTCCTGCAGGGGTTCAGTGGGCCACGGCCCTGGCCTGCCCTTGTCTCCCAGGGGAGCAGAGAGTATACAGGCAGGAGGCTGGGGGTGGGCCAGACCTCCTGGGCCCAGCCGGAGGCCATGGGCAGCCCATCCAAGCCCAGGGTGGACTGGAGGATGCATTGTGCTGAAACTGGGTTCTCTGAGTACCACAGATCTGCTTTGAATCCCGCTTCTGTCCCAACTCCCCTCCCTGTCCAAGCTGAGGTTGCCCAGCAGTGTGCCCCTGGGCCAGGTGGCCTGGGTCCCTGCGAGCTGCCTACCAATGGCTGGGATGAGACCCTCTGTCCACAGAAAGTGGGCTCAAGGAGCCAGCCCTGTGGGCACCACTGCCAAAGCCAGCTCCCTCCCCACAGGCTCCTTCCTGGCTTTTAGGGGAAGAAGTCTGGCAGCCCCGAGCTTACTCAGCTTCTGGGATGCCTTTGAGGTTTCAGGGAAGTCCTCTTGGCCCTAGGGACACGTTAAACTGGGTATTTGTTCCCTGCACTGCCCAGGTCATGGGCAGGGGTCTCGGTGAGAGGGTCCCAGCATGGCTCCTGGCAGCTGGGTGGGCAGGTGGCCTGTCCAGGCCCATAGAGCTCCGCACCTGTGAGAGGTGGGCTCTGACCGCCCCCCCCCAGCCCTTGACCTTCTCAAGATAGCAGCCTCCCTGGGATTCACCTGTGCAGCAGTCACCTCTAGGGCCCAGAGCTCCCTCCACAGCTCAAAGCCCCTCCGCAGAAGGCCTAGGACACCAAGGTCAGGCATGGGAGAAGCGGATCAGCCCTGCAGCCTCCTCCCCACCCAAGCCCCTACCGCACAAACCTCCTGGGCCCCCTGACCAGGGTGGACATGAAGCTGTGCCATGTCCTGGGTGGCCCTAAGCTCTGAGGTGGACAGGCTGGTTCCAATTCTGATCTGCCCCTCCCTCACAGTGGCCCTGGGTGAGCCCCCCTGAGCCTTAGTCTCCCACTCTGTAGAATGGGAGAACAGTGCTCTTTCTCAGTGTTAGTGGGGGCACTTGGGTTGTAGAGCTTCCCAGACTGTGGCCTGGGGTGTACAAATGGGGAAGCTAAAGCCCAGTGAGGGGGAGCATGTTGTCAAGGCTACACTGCCAGGCTATAGTGAGCTGGGGCTTGACCAGAGCTCCCCCCACCAGCCCCCTGGCCTGCAGCCTCTGGCCAGCGCTCCTTATCACTGCACAGGTTGAACAGGAAGCAGATGGCCATATGGGCAGGAAGTGCCCTGTATCAGGAGGGGCACATGGCCTGGGGCCCTTGCTTGCTAACTGGGGCCCTTGCTTGCTAACTGGGGCCCTGAGACAGTGGCCAGACCCCCCAGAACCTCCCGGCATGTTTGCTCCGTGGCCCTGTTGCACACATGGGAGACTGAACCCCAGAGGGGGCTGGCTATCCTGAGGTCACTCAGCTAGAGCCAGGGGCTGGGGACTTCTGAGCACTCAGGCTCACAGGTGACCCAGACCCCAGACCCCCACTGCAGGGCCCAAGGGGACTGTGGTGTCAGCTCTCAGGGCTTCTGAGCCCTGGGACCTGGGTTCAAATCCCAGTGCAACCCTCACTTGCCATTGGCTTTGGGCAGGGTTCCTCCCCATATAGCCTCAGTTTACCCTTGGTAAGTGGAGTGTGAGGACAGGGGGGAACTCCCTGGAGGAAAGCACCTAGCTAAAGGGTGAGTAAGATGATGGACTGTGCCCTGGGCACCCAAGGTGGAGAAGAGCGGGGCACAGGCGCCCTGTTCTGGGGGCACTGCTGCTGATGGTGTCATTCTGTATTTGAATGTGCACGTGGCTGCATGGGCATAAAATATTTAAACAGTTCAAGAGAGCTCAGAATAAAAAAGAATTCTCCCTCCTCCTCAGAAGCCTCCACAGTTAGCCTGGATGTGTACATATGTGTGTGTATGTGTGTTTGTTAATGCATATATACATATGTATTGTATATGTGTGTGTACATGTATGTATACGTGTGTGTGCATGTGTGCTCATGTGTGTTTGTGCATGTGTACTGTGTCTACATGTTTGTGTATGCTTACACACATATATGTATTGTGCTTGAGATGTGTATTAGGTACTTACGTGTGTGTGGAAGACATTTTGGCACTTCTGGTTTATGAAACATAGGGGCACATGGCCAGCGGGCCAGTGTCTCCAGGATGCCCGCACCCAGAGGAGCACACACATGGCGAAGCATGGCCAGCTGGGCCGCTTTGCAAGAGCAGAGCTGGGAGACAGCCTGGTGCTTTTGAGGGGGGTGGGGCACAGACCCTGGGGAGGAGTGGTGTGCCTTGGGTGTTCTTGGTCTGGGGGTGTGGCCCACCCAGATGTGAGTGCAGCTGTAGGCCTGGCATGGAGAGGCAAAGGGGAGACTTGAAGAAAGAAAGAGGAGACCCCAGGCTGCACATGGAATTTCCCAAAGAGTAGGCCAGGGCCCTGGGTCCAGCGGAGGAGGCTTTCCCTGGGGGCTCTTGGGTCTAGAATTTTAAACCAAGTGGATTTGCTACTTAAGAACAACTGACACTGAGGGAAAGCAGGACATAGCAGAGCCACCTACTTTCCCATCCTCCCTCCTGGGCATGTTATTCTAGATTAAATTTAAAAGACATAATGGAAAAATGAAGACCCCGCCCTTCTGTAGTTCTGTAATTTCCATGGTGAAATATCTCCAGCTGCAGAAAGTAGAGGCTTGCCCTCCCCAGAACCCCCACCTCCCATCCCTGCATCTTTCATGACTCTAGAAACAAGATCTGAATGGCCCCAGGAGGCCTAGTGGCTCAGGGATTCCTGTGGACAAGTGGCCAGGGCTGAGGGGTACAGGTTTGTCCTGGGAGGTTGGGGAGGGGCCTGGCCAGGGGCAGCTTGAGGAGGGCAGATGGGCTGGATACAAAGAGGAGGCCTGGCAGCTTAGAGCTGGCTTCAAGTGAAACAGCCGCCCCAAGAGGTAAACTCCAGTCCTGGGAGGGGTCTTTGTGGCCTGGACTCCAGCCTCGGAGGCAGGCCTTCTCCTGCCTAACTACCCTCCCCACTCCTGCCCCAGGAGAGAAGAGCCTATCCAACAGGGGGAGTCAGCTCTGGGTGGGGCCTTGGGGCATGGAGGGCACTTGGGAGTGACAGGGGCCCTGGCCTTGAGGACTGGGGATGTTCTCAGGCAGAAGTGAGGGAAGAGGTATCAGAACTTGTGTTCCTGTTTTATCAACGTGAACGTGAAGGCAGAATGAGCCCTGGAGGTCGACTGTGCAGCATGTCGTGACCAGTACAGCACTCTAAGGGTGATATTAGTATTATCACAAATACTAATAATAAAGGGTCAGGAGAAGACTCTGGATGTGTGGTGGCCTGGATGTGGTGATGGTGTCACGGTACACATTTAGCTCCAAACTCTTCAAGTTGTTCACATTTATTATGTACAGCTTTTTCTGTGTCAATCACACCGCAGAAAAGTGGTTTTAAAATTTTTTTTAATAAAAATTAAGGAAGAAGCTGAGCTCAGTTGCATTGTAGAATGCAGAGGCATCTATTGAGCACCTGCTGTGTGACTGCACAGCTGGGAGATGGCCTGGGTGGATCGGCCATCCGACGAAGACTTGTTGCAGGTCTGGGCGAGTATGCAGGAATCTGGGATCCAGCTGCCGTCACGTCATTTCCCGCCCTGGCACCAATCACCTCCTGGAAAGGAGGGCAGGCAGGGGCACGCAGGGAAGGCTACCAGACGGCCCCGCCCATGGCAGGCAGACAATTGGCGGCATTTTCCCATCTAAAACCAGGGTGTGTGCTAAGGTTGTGTTTTGTTTCCTTTCTCTTCCAGGACTTGATTCGTAGGGTGGGTCTTGCAGGGGCTGCACAGCCTTCTCTGGGCCTCTTGTTCTATTAATAAGCACTTCCCTTTCGAGCCCTCATCTGGGCCCTCACCTGCTGATCCGATCAACCCCCACATCCCTGGGAAGGAGACCAGGCTCAAAGGGGCGGACACCAGGGTGGGCCCAGGCCTGCAGCCCCCTGCCACAGAGCCCGGGCTGACCACCCCCCTCCCTGCAGGCACCCCGCTGGGGCAGGAACCGGCCCATCAACATGAACCATTATGCCAATAAGAAGAGTGCGGCAGAGAGCATGCTGGACATCGCACTGCTGTTGGCCAACGCCTCCCAGCTGAAGGCTGTCATCGAGCAGGGCCCTGGCTTCGCCTTCTTCATCCCCCTGGTGGTCCTCATCTCCATCTCCCTCATGCTGCAGATTGGTGTGGGCGTGCTGCTCATCTTCCTTGGTGCGTGCCTGGGCAGGGGGCCCCAGCAGTGGGAGGGCCCTGGGGTACCCCTGCCCCACGGTCAGCTGATTCTGCCTGCACGCACCCTGGGATGCGTCACTTACCCCACTGAGTGTTTTCCAGGCCCTCATAGAGCTGCAAGGAGGCCCCGGCCCTTCTCACTAGGCACGTGGTCCAAAATGTAGCTCCCATCGTGGCCCCCAGAGGGACCCCCATGTCTCCATCTTTCCACTCACCCAAGCTGAGGACACAGGAAAATGTCATAACCACTCTCTGCTCTTCTGAGTGTCTGAATGTCCCATAAAGAAGGTTTTTAAAGGTGATCCACACATGGGATGAGGTCCATGAAGAAGCAAGACCAGCAGGTAGGCAGTGGGTGGACACATGTTCCCAGAGGATCCAATGAACCTGGGGCCACCCCAGCCAGAGGGGTCAGATGCAGAGCTGTGCAGGTGGCTGGGCCCTGGGAGCAAGTGGTACAGAGGACCACCCCTCCTGCCGCTCACTATGAGCACATCTTACCTTGGCTGTCTTGTTATTGCCAGGAAGCAGCAGAGGTCAGGCTCCCGGCTGTGAACCTCCCCTACCACCTGGCCCTCATGGTGGGTCCAGAATGGTGTCCGGGCCCATGCCCCCAGGTCCAGCCCTGCCCAGGGCCCAGCACAAGTGGATGCTGCCCAGCCCTACATGCCTGGTGTAGCCTGAAGCAGTCTGTGGCCTGTGGTGTGGGCTGGCTGGCAGCCATACCAGACGGATGCCAGCCTGTGTGGACCATGGACGTGGCCAACAGATGGCCTAGTTCCTCCTTTGGCCAGGACAGGAAGCTGGCCCAGATGTGGCCAGAGGTTAAGCCCCAGATGGCTAGACTGGGTCCCTGGTCACCAAGCCAGGCTGGCCTCCACGGGTGCTAGGGGCATTGGGAACAGGGCATGACAGAGGGTGGGTCTGTGCATCCCAGCCCCCTACAGCCCCTGCCCCAGCTGCTCCCACAACAGGTACACATGACAGCCCCCCACCTGCCCACCCACCAGCACCCAGGCTCATGTCTCTACAGTTCCGGCCCCCTGACCCTCACTCCAGATGTATTCCTGTCTCAGGTCCATGGCATGTGCTGCTGCCCTCTAGGGTCAGGGCTGTGCCCTGAGGTCTTCCCCACTGGCCCTCCTGACTACCACTGCTGGTCACTGTCATGGTGGGCCATTTGGGTTTACTCTGCCTTTGGTGCCATTGGCTAGCGTCACTGCCCACAGTGTCCCCCTGGGGCCCATATCTGAGCCCTGACTACCCTTGCACCGTCTGGCCCAAGACCAGGGCTGCTCCCTGAGAAGGAGGGTCCTGCCCACCAACTCCCTGAAGGCTGAGGGAGCTCTGCCTGAGCTGGGGGAGGAGGTGGACCCCTACTCATACTTGCACTTCTATTTGGTCTGACCTGGCTCTCCCACCGGTTGCAACCACCCACAGCCTATGTCCCCAGCACTGTGTCTGACATACAGTAGGTACTTAGTAAATATCTGCAATAGATTCACTCCTCCTCGAGTTCCGAGCCTTGTGCATGTGTCACAGTGGCCAAGGGATGGACAGAAAACCGAGGCCCAGAGAGCGAGTCAGGGCCAAGCCAGACCCAGGGGGTGTGACAACCCTCAGGGAGTCCTCCTAGACCCTAGCACATCCACTGCTTGTTAACTACCCCCTCTGCCCTACCATGCAGCTGCCCCACCCGGGGACACTTCTCTGCCCTCCCTGGGGATGGCAGAGACCCTTAAGGAGTAAGAAACAAGGAAACATATGTGCCAAGTTGGAGGACTCCACAGAGGGACACACAGGGAAGTCGAGAGCTGGGGAGCTCTCAAGACCGATGCTCTAGGACCCAGGACCGGGAGGGAGCCCCAGGAAAAGACAGGCTGTGGTGCACGAGCCCTGAGGCCACGTGAGCTGGGGCTGGCTTTGAAGGAGTGTGGGGTGGTCAGTGCAGCGGAGGGGGCAGTCATGCAGAGCTTGTTGAGCAAGCTCTGGGGGGACTGTGTGCTTAACCTTCTTACTGTAAAAGATAGAGAGATGATGGCTGATGGATGGATGACGAAAAGATGATAGATTGATGGACAGATGGATAGATGATAGATAGATAGATAGATGATAGATGATAGATAGATAGATAGATAGATGATAGATAGGGGTAGGGATAGATGAGTCATCCCCAGGTCACCCCTGGCAGAGTCACCAGATGAGGAAGTAGCTCTGTGCCAGTGGAAGCCCAAACAGGACCCCTCTGTCCCTCCAGGAACCCTTGTTCTTGTCTCCTCATTTCTCATGTCCCCTGCATGTGTCTGAGGACACCACAGTTTATTCCCACCTGGCTCAAACCCTGGGAGTATTCTAGGTCCGTTTCACTCTACACGTTCTCCTTCCCTGACTCTCCATCCCCACTGTCCACCCTTCAAGGCCATGGCCCACTTGACCTGGGTGGGGGGAGGACAGGGTGAGTCAGGGGGCTCTGAGGAAGGTAGGCCAGGATGGGATGGGGGCCAGTGGACCAAGAAGGTGGACTTTTGCTGCAGGATTGGGTCATTCCTCCTTCCCACACCTGCCACACCCACCTACCCATTTCCCTCCCCTCTTAGGTGCCTTCTCTCCCACCTGCCTTTAATTGAACTTAATTCCTCTTTTCTCACCACATTATTTATAAAAATCAAGGAGCTGAATGTTTTAACAGTTTTCTTCCTTTTCTCTCAAGTATTTATTTCAGGGGAAACTAAGCTAAGCTGCTGGATCTGTGTGTGGCCCAGGGAAGATGCCCCATGGCAGCAATGCCCCCCAGGCCCTGCCCCAGCCCTTGGTGTCCTCAGAGGGGAGATGGGGCTCCAGTCCTGCCTCTAGGTGGAATAAGAATTGAGGTCCCAGCTGCCACATGGCCAGCGATGAGGAAGGGCCCCTGCTCCGTGCTCCCAAACCCCCATCCAGTCTACAAGACTGGGGTCCCAGAGCCCAGACAGCAGGGACCTGACCCAGGGCTTGGTCAGGCCTGGGGTTTATGCAGAGGTTTTGGGGGCACAGGGTGAGCAGTATCTTCTCTGAGATAGTCCACAAAGCACTGACCTGGCGAGAACTGGATATAACAACCCCGGATTCCAACAGTGTCAGCACCCCCACCTGGACCCTGTGTCCTCCCCCCAGAGGGAAACCCTGCATTGTGCAAATTGCAGTTGCATTTCTGGTTCCACAAACACCATCCTGTGACCTCATCCGGCCTGAACCACATCACTGCTGGCAAGAGTATCTAGGGTCCTAACTCCCTCCATCACAGGACCACTACTCTTCACACACACGTCTTCTTCTTCACAGACACACTTCTCCCAAATGCCCGCATCACTTCCGTCCCTCCCATCCTCCTCACCCCCTCCCTCATTCCTCTCCCTACACATGGGAGTTCTTCCCCACCCCAGGCAGACTGGAGATGGGAGTCATCCCAGCACTGTGGTAGCCAGGATGAGGAACTACTCTTTTCTTACTAGAGTTTTGGGGGGACTTTCCTGGTGGAGATGGCATTTTACCAAAGACCCAGGTTGAGTAGATGGGGGGTGGAGGGCGGATGGTTAGTAAAGAGTGTTCCAGCCGAGGGAATAGCATGTGCAAAGGTGCAGAGGCTTGGATCATGGGCAGTTCCAGTTGTTGAGCTATGGAGGTGGGGACAGGGGACAGAGGGTCAGGGGGCCAGCAGGGGAGACGGTGGCCCACGGTGTCTTTCACATCCTGATGAACTTAATTCATTCCAGGTCATGGTCACTGACTGACAAGGTGGTTGGCAGGGCATGGCCTCATGCAGGGAGGTACTGTGCCTAGACATGGATGCCCCATTGTTCTACCTCCCTCAGTCCCAGCCCAGGAGTGGAGGCATTGCATGGCAGCGACCAGCCAGGGGCAGGCAGATGGGAGAGGGGCCTGGCTGCTGGTCTGGGCTGTTGTTGCAGACTTCAGCTGCAGGCATGGAGTCCAGGCACAGTCGGGGAAGGGGCCGTTGAGGCAGGGATCCACGGAAGGGTCCAAGAACAGCCTGAGCTCGGGGGCTGCTTTGGACCTCCAGGGCAAGGCCTTGGTAGGTCATGGATGGAAGGAGAAAGTCAGCAGTCTCAAGAAGTAGCCCAGCTCGAGCCAAGGGAATAGGTGTCCTGGACTATCACAGCTCACCAGACGGGTCCTGAGACCTGGGACAGGCACTCACTGCCCCTCGCTCAGGGGATGGAACCCTGCCACAGGGCCTCACAGGTCTCAGGGGGTGGACAGTACCCAGGCCTTCCCTGCCACAGGCCTGCGGGGCCACAGTGGTCTCATTTACTTTTGCCCAGATGTCTCTATCACCTACAGTCAGGCGTCTGTCACCTTCACCCAGTAGTGCCCTTTACCTAGTTGTGTCTGTCACTTTCACCGGGCATGTGTCACTTTTACCCAAGCGTGTCTGTCAGAGAGCAGGACAAGCATCAAAAATACCCCAGGCATCTGCCCAGGAAGCAATTACCCTCGGAATCCGAATCTCGCTCGCTCACAATGGGTGGAGGGGCTGCAGACTGGACAGGACATGCTGGGCTGGGCCTCAGGAGTCTGCTGACCTCGAGAACCCCTGCCACCTTCTGAGCTCAGAGTCCAGAGCAGGTGCAGGGACTAGTCCCCTGGTCTGGCTGGCCAACCGGGAAGGTGGCCTCCAGTCAGTCTCTGCTGCAATAAGAGCCAGTTTACATGGGGATCTGTCTGCAAGAGATCTGGAGTGCGGCGGTGCACGTTCACAGCCCTGAGGCTGGAAGGGAGTGGGCACGTTCACAGCATCCCTAACCCTGGACTCTGAACAAGATCAAGAGGAACCTTCACAGCCATTGGGGGATCCGTTCAGCCCATTCAGCTCAGGGCGGCACCTGTGTCCTCCCCGCTGACCACTGGCAACTGCACTCCTTTCACCCAATGGGAGTCTGTCCCAGAGAGAACATGCATTAGCTGTGCCTTCCAGCAAAGTGGTAAATTCATGAAGCAATTTCCAGAGAACAGTACTTGGAGCAGTGCTATCCAGCTCAGGATAACCATGCTCAAGGAGGGGTCCCAAGGTTGTGTCCCTTTTTACAGATGGGTAAACTAAGGCTCAGAATTTGGAGACACACACCCACAGCCTGCAGTGCAGAGGTGGAGGAGCGAGTGGGAAGCTGCACTGTCCCGGGCTTCAGGGTAGAAAGGAGAGCTCTTATGCCTGGCTCTCCCTTGCCCTGGCCCTCACTTTAATGGCTGGGCATGCAAATGAGTGAACTAGCCCACAAGCTGGCTGAATGAATCAGCCAGAGACCATGTCCTGAAGCTGATTCCTCTGCCTCCCATCTTGTCTCCTTCCCACATGCCCTGAGAGGCTAAAACCTGGGAGTGGAACCCTTCCTGGGGGCCCAATGGTAGCGTCATTCCTGGAGTCAGGCTGTGGGTTCCTCCAGAAACCCCCTATGGAAAATGCAAGCTCATGATGATTCTTGGGTTGACAAACATACTTCTGTTTCCCCAAAGAGGCTGGAGAGGGAGGAGCTGACGGGATGGGGGCAATGGGGAGAGGAACCCATCAGGGGCCAGGCCCAGGCCCCGGCAGCCCATGGCTAGTGCGGTGCACGTGTGTCTCTGAGCATTGTGCACGTGTACATGTGCACACTTTTCGTGTATGTGTGTATGCCTGTGTGTGCACGTGCACGCGCGTGGGGAGGGCACTCTTGGCAGCTGTGTGGTCCTGGGCTCTGAGCTTCAGCTTCCTCATCAGTAATGAGGGTGGTGACAGGGGTCCACATAAAAGACAGGTGCCAGACAACCACAGCCTGCAGGAGGGTAGTAGGCACTGGGGACTTGGCTCACAGGGCCCCCAGAGCCAAAGGCAGAGCACCCTCTTGGACATGTACACTCACCCTCTTGTGTCCACGAGGGACATTTCCATGACAAGATCCTACGCCTGAGGCCGGCAGGTGAGACAGATAGGTACAAACACCCTGGTCAAGGGGACAGGCCCATGTCCCCAAGACAAATACAGGGGCTCAGCTCTGAGGAGGACAAAGTGCTGGGTATGGCCAAACCCCAGGCTGTTGGGGGAAGGTGTGAGGAGCCAGAGCCCAAGACTTCAGATGGCACAATTACACTTTTCATCTCTAAAAGTTCTAGAAGTTTTTGTGGACTCTTTTTTTTCTGTCTCAACCTCCTCTCCACCTGGGATCAGGGACAAGACTTTGTACTTATTTCTAGGCTCTGACCACATCCGTGTCAACTGAACCCTCCCCAGACCCGCCAAGCGCAGGTCATCGCCTCCCAGGGGGGAGGGGCTCCATTTCCAGGATAGTAGTCTGCGGGGCCTCGAGGGCCCAGGAGCTGGGTGTTGGCTCTGGTGACTGGACAGAGACAAGGGGGATGATGGGGGAGGGGGTATCTCCTTGGGACACGTCACAGGAAGGGAATGAAAATGGTGGTGGAGCCTCTCATGCACTGGGCCCCCCTTTCCTGGCTGAGTGATCTCTCCTTTCAGTCTTAGATTCTTCATCAGGAAAGCAGGGGCAGCAGCCCACCTCCTGGGGATGCTAAGAGGAATCAAATGAACACATGCTGGTACTAGGTATCGTGAGGCATTTGGCTGGCGCCCCTCCATGGCCCAGGGCTCGGGTAACAGAGCAGCCCAGTGGGCCCTGTCCCTCCTCGCCACCTGGGGCTGAGGGCTAGGGAAGGAGGGAAGATGGGCAGGGGCAGGTGTGGGGACCAACAACACCCAGGCAGGGGATGGCAGGAGGGGTTCAAGGTAGGGAGTTCTGGAGAGAAGCAGTGGAAGGCGGCCAGGGAGGGAGGGAAGGGAACACGTGGCGGGGGATATCTGGACGTGGGCACTGGGGGACACAGCAGGGGTCATCTGGGGCAGGTAGCCCACATGGAGGGGTGAGGCCCAGGCCCACAGGGGTCTGAGAAGGCGGCCTGAGCAGGACCTGGGTCTTGGGTTGGACTCGGGAAGCCAAGAGCCCACAGGGTCAGCCCCAGCTAGACATGCTGTCATGTCTTGTGTTGGTATCATCTAGAAAACACTCCTGAGAGAAGGGATAAGACTCAAACGTTTAATATTGTTGAGCACCTCTGTACAGTGAAGGTAAAGTGCTTGTTACATAAGTTATAAACAGTGAAACGTAAACACTTAGAAAAGCCAGCCAGCCCCAGGGCAGCAAGCAGCCAGGCGGGCAGGGCTGGGATTGGTCAGAGCCCCCCCCAGGTCATCTGTGAGGAAGGTCAGCAGGAAGCGGCTGACGTGCCTGTCGACGATGACAGGGGAGAAGCCCAGGACACGCCGGGCCCCTGGCAGCACCTTGGGGTCTGGAAGACAAGGGGGTCTCAGAACCCATCGAGAAGGCGCCTTCTCTCAGCCTCATGGCATCGCTAGCCCCACACCTGAGTGATGTGGGGTCCCCATGCCGAGTGGGCCTGCTTGCCACTGGCTCCCCACACAGGACCTTGACAAGGTCAGCATGGCAGGAAAGGAACCGCAGGGCTGCCACGCTGGGCCACAAGTAGGGGGCCTCAGGTGTAGGCCTCCGTCCATCCGGCAGGGCTCTGCCCCATGGTCTGGAGAGGACTGGGCTGAGGCTTGGCCAGGCAGCACCCACCTGGGGGGCAGCAGTAGACGAGGAGGAAGGGGGTGGTCCACAGCTGTCCAACCCTATCCCCTCAGCTTGACCACGTGGAGGTCACACTCAACTTGCCATCACCTTCTTGGCGCCTTTATCCAGCTGTTCCCTCACCCAGAGCATCGTCCCTCTTCCCACCCCTCCTCTCTCCATGTCCACGTCCTCTGCGTCCTGCTTCAGATACCTCTTTGTGAATCTTCCATAGCTAATTTCCTTCAAGGCAGAAATAAACTCCCCCTTTCCTCTCAACTCGTATCTTTAGCCTCTCTCGAAGGTAGAATTTTCTGGTTTCTTTATTGTTATCCATTGAAATATGTATGTGTGTCACTGTTGGCTCTTAGCTCCTTGACGACGAGAATGTCATTTATCTTTGTTCCTCACATAGTTAAGAATATTTAAAAGGAAATCCAGATCAAGTGGTTCTTCGGGGCGTGGGTATTTTCATTGCTGCTGGTGGTGTCTGTCTGTCTCCCTCCCTTCCTCTCTCTCTCTGCCTGTCTCTCTGCGTTTTGGTACAGACACACTCTTCATAAAGGGAAGAAATGAGGTGGATTTCTTTCCCCAAAGTGCTTTTTCTTAGAAAGGAAAACAAACGTCCCTCGTCTTTAAAAGTGCCTCCAAGATTTTTCCCTTCCAATGACTGCAAGGGAAAAAATCTCGGTGTACATCCAGGGTCTGGACATACACCTGGATTCAGGTCAGCGTAACTTTCAGGTCAGAACCCCGCTGACCTCTGCGCCCGCCCCAGCCTTTCGCGCAGGCCCAGCCCCCCGGGGGTGGAGCCGCTCCTCCCCCACCCCCTCGCAGCGGGTCCTTGATAAACCCGGAGCCGGGCCAGCGCGCCCGCCCCGTGCCGCGGGAAGGAGGGCGGCTCCGCAGCGTGTGCGCCCCTCGCCATGGCGGCGCCGTCGCGGCTCCTGATACGCGGTGGGCGCGTGGTCAACGACGACTCCTCGCAGGTAGCCGACGTGCTGGTGGAGGACGGCGTGGTGCGGGAGCTGGGGCGCGACCTGCTGCCGCCCGGGGACGCGCCGGCCGGGCTGCGGGTCCTAGACGCCGCCGGCAAGCTGGTCTTGCCTGGCGGCATCGACACGCACACGCAGTTCCCCTTCATGGGCTCGCGGTCCGTGGACGACTTCTACCAGCGCACCAAGGTACCCGCCTCGCCGCGCCCTGCACCCCGGGACGCCCGCCGAGCCCTCAGCCGCCTCTGAGGCTGCCCCCCGGGGTCTGGTCGGGCCGGCTCGCGCCGGCGTCGCGCGGGGGCCTGAGGGGGCGGGAGCGAGGCGCGGGGGCCTGAGGAGGCGGGAGCGAGGCGCGCGGGCCTGAGGGGGCGGGAGCGAGCCTCGGGGTCCTGAGGGGGCGGGAGCGAGCCTCGGGGGTCTGAGGGGGCGGGAGCGAGGCGCGGGGGCCTGAGGGGGCGGGAACGAGGTGCGGGGGCCTGAGGGGGCGGGAGCGAGGCGCGCGGGCCTGAGGGGGCGGGAACGAGCCTCGGGGGTCTGAGGGGGCGGGAGCGAGGCGCGGGGGCCTGAGGGGGCGGGAGCGAGCCTCGGGGGTCTGAGGGGGCGGGAGCGAGCCTCGGGGGTCGGAGGGGGCGGGAGCGAGGCGCGGGGGCCGGAGGGGGCGGGAGCGAGGCGCGGGGGCCTGAGGGGGCGGGAGCGAGGCGCGGGGGCCTGAGGGGGCGGGAGCGAGCCGCGGAGACCCGAGCGGGGTCAAGGCGCCCACGCTGAGCTTCCTTCTTCTAGGTGGCCCTCCTCGGTGGCATCAGCCCGGCTTTGGCCAAGCCGGGCGCCCCCTACTCACTTTGGGTATTTGTCCGGTTTACGGCAGCCTATTCCCGCACCCTCGTTTCTCTGCACCCCTCCTCCCGAACCCCTCTTTTTCACTGGGTGTTCTGTGGAAGTCCACAAGTCCTCCATAAAGTCGATAGACTCTTTTAAGTCGACACTCCCAGACGTTTGTCCCCATCATCCATCCCCAACCCAAATCGAGTGAAAAATCCATTCACCCGGAAGTTACTGCCGTCACTCAAAAGTTGCCAGTGCGCGGAGGGTGATGGTGATGAGCCCACGCGTCCACAGTCTTTGCCTCCACCCACCAGCCGAAAAAGTACGACGCGGACAGGGGTTTCCAAGAGAACTGTTGCAGGAATGGTCTCCCAGCACTCGCACTTGGCCTGTCCCCTTCTCCGACGTGCTTGCCCCGGGGACATTAAACACAGACCCTGATTCTTGCAGTTTGAGCACCTGCATCTTTACTGATGGTGTAGGAGGGTCAGATCACAGGTCCCCAGGTGAGGGAGGCTTGGGTTTCTCTAGACACAAAGGCCTAGAGGCTCAGTCTATGAAAAGAACCTTAAACGGATCTTCAGAGCTCCCGAAACCAAGATCAGGAGATGAACAGGGCAGCCTTACAGGAACGTAAAGTTAAAACTGCCCGCAGCACTTTGGCCGGAGCCAAACCTACACCCTCCTTGAGGCTTGCGTTTGGGGATGTGGTGGGAGCAACGGCTCCTTGCAAAGTGGAAGTATCGATACCCTTAAGGTCTAAAATGTCACGGATGCGCGGGTTTTTTCCTCGTGGGCCACGCCCTGGTGTGTGTGAAACAGATCGGGCTGTTTAGTGCAGGTACAGGCTGCAAACACTTTCAGAGCAGTTTTGAGGCTATATCCGTTACCCAGCCGATTTCTAACCGTTTTCCTCTCCTTACACCTCTCTCCCTCCACGTTCCCCAGTCCTCTAGGATAGACCAGAATGTTTCACAGAAAAGAGAACCATCTGACCCAGAGAGAGGGGTCTGGGGCAGGCTGCTGACGCCAACATTTGCAAAGCGTCCTCCTATTTACTAATTATCAACCTTTATCATCAGGCCAATGGTCAAAGTCGTTTGTAGGAAGGATCGTTATCTGTTTTGAAGAGTATTCATTTTTCTCTCTTGCTAAAACGTGAAATTTGCTAAATTTCATTGAATTTATGTTGACATTTAAAATACGTTTTTTAGATATCCAAGCAATACACGATTATAGACAATTGGAAAAAAATAATAGGAAAGTAGAAAGAGGAAAAGTATTACCCATAATCTCCCAGTCAGTGACAACCCACGTTTTGGTGTATTGTCTTTATGGTTTTCATATGCTTTATTTTACATAATTGAGGTTGTATTGTGCATGTGTGTATGAATGTGTGTACCTGTATTACAAAAGTTTTGTAACCTGTTGTATTCAGTTATAGTACATGCACTTTCTGTTATCACAGACTCGTCATTCACTAAGTGCATTGCTGATGGCAGGGCATTCCATTGACACCCCCGTTTGCCAAGTGGGGACCTGCTGCTATGGCTGACCATCAGTCACCAGACCCACTAGCGTTATTCCCCCTCATTATTTCCCTTTCTCTGATCAGGGTTCCAGATGAAGCAGCCAAGAAGAGGGGTTAGAATGTTGCCCGGGCAGGACATTCCTTCTCATTCTCAAGTTTATCTGTGCATGCCCCAAGACCCTGGGAGGTGGTTCTTAGTTTTCTATCTGTTCTTGGCCATTCTGGGATTCCAGTGTGGAGAGATTTACGGTTCCATACTTAGAAGGCAGGTTTTTGTAGCATATATATATATAGTCTGTTCTCACCATTTGAAAGAACTTACTCACCAGTTGATTCTGTAGGCGTTTCTGTACTTAAAGGTTGTCAAAACATTAATAAGACCCAGGACTTCAGATGTAAAAGGTTTTATGGATAATCCTCCTCCTCTTGAAATATTTATAATAATCCAGGACATACCTTCTGGTCAATCATATCATCTAGATAAATACTATTTTTAGTTTTTATTACTTATTCAGTACCTATGGAGTATTACATAATGCAGTGTAGTCCAATTTATATATGAAATACAAATTTAAATAACAGAATTTGGTGTATAGTGCACCTTTATTTCTTTTAAACATAGACATATTTTAAGAGGTGAACTTTATCAACTTTACATGGACATATCTTTTTGGAAGTGGAGTATTAAGTTTGAATAGAATAAAGGTTTACAAATGGATATTGGCTAATATATGCATTTATATATATATACATATGTTATAAAAATAATTTTGTTTTATTCTCTAAAACATCACATACATGTTTTCACCCTGGGAATCATTCCTATGTAAGTCAGTGCCTTAAAATATATATGCTAATAAACAATATTCAATGTGCTACAAAAATAATTTAGTTAAATTTTTAAATGAACTTACCTTCTAGTTACCTCATTTCAATATTTATAGATTATAGGAATGAAGTACAGGAAACTGAATTTTACCTTATAGGGAACTTGCATTCAGGAGCACCATCAATTTTAGCCTGCAATGATTGTGCAAATATGTCTAAGAAAAGAAGCATGCACTTAGATGCAGAAATTCTTCCATCTTACAGCTTACAGTGTTTAAGAAGTTGATCTATATGCATATATAATAAGAAAGCTTTTAAAAATATGCCTTTGAAATTCAGTTGTTTATACAAATATTTTTAGGACAATAAGTTTGAAGAATATGACAAGAATTTAGAGCACCAAAGTGTTTTTTTTTTTTAATTGCCAGGTGGTTAAACATCTTTGTCATAAAGCTACAGTAAAGGCACTCATGTGAAATGTACATGTGTGAGGTGTAAGAAGGGATCTCCTCTCTTGGTTACACTATTGCCAATAGCTATTTCAGTCTCGTGAATTCAAACATAATTGGTGGATGCTCCAAGCTTAGAGTCCAAAATCATCCACATGTTTTTGATTGAAATCTCCCAAGATCTTAGATAATACTAAAACAAGGGTGGGAAGATGTTATATGGAGAACAAATGGAGCACAAGTACAATGAAATGTGATTTTTCACTTGATGAAACAGAGGTGATTTAGAAACTATAGAAGAGAGTGTACAAAATACCCCAAATAACAGCAATCTAAAGTCCCTATTAAAAGCTAGCTTTTCATAGGATATTTTAAAAGAATCAAAAGAAATCATTTTTTTTGGTTTTAGTTCTAAAGCATTTTTTTTTTTTTTTTTTTTGTTCCTCTGTATGTGTTGTGTCTTTTATTTTCTGGATATTTTAAAGATTTTCTCCTTATCTTTACTCATCAGTAATCTGAGTATGATGTGCCCAGGCTTGGTTTTCTTTGTATTGATATTTATCATGTTTGGGGTTTTCTTTTTTTTTTTTTTTTTTAATTAATTAATTAATTAATTTATTTTTGGCTGTGTTGGTTCTTCGTTTCTGTGCGAGGGCTTACTCTAGTTGCTGCGAGCGGGGGCCCCTCTTCATCGCGGTGCGCGGGCCTCTCATTATCGTGGCCTCTCTTGTTGCGGAGCACAGGCTCCAGACGCGCAGGCTCAGTAATTGTGGCTCACAGGCCTAGTTGCTCCGCGGCATGTGGGATCTTCCCAGACCAGGGCTCGAACCCGTGTTCCCTGCATTAGCAGGCAGAGTGTCAACCACTGTGCCACCAGGGAAGCCCCCGAGTTCTTAAGCTTTTTTATAAGATAGCCTCAATTTAAAATAATTACACTAATTAGTTTCACTCAGTAAGAGAATGCGATTCTGTGCAGTTTGTCAGACATATATCACAAAATAAAACAACCGAATAAAATAATTGAGCATCCCTTCTCCAAACCGTCTTCCTCTCTGTTGCGCTCATGTTCCCTCTTTCTAACACCTAATTTCTATTCGTGGCAAGCCCTCCACCTCGGGTGACGCTTACTGTGTGAGTCCCCATAAACCAGACGTCCATCTGTTCTTTCTTTCTTTCGATTACTTCCGATGATAAAGCCACTCCTCTGTTATTGAGGTGGTGGCAACAATGGAAATTTGTAGTGCGCTCCATCTTTTGTATGCCCTTCATTGAATGCTGCTGAGTTGGTAGCTTCACGAAGGAGGATGCACTCTTCGGCATTTGTATGTGTGTGTTTGGGGAAGAGGGTTTTGTAATCGTTTTCATTCAAAAATAAATGCTGACAGCTTCACTCCAAATTAATAGTGTATACTTTTCCATGCCATCAATATTGACATTTGGAAATCTTATTCATTAGTCCGTGATCTGGAAGGAAACTATTTTAATGGCTCTTGGCCCTTGCATCTGTGATTCTCTTGTCATTGAAATCTGTAAAAAATTGATATTAACTCTGAAATTTTATACTTTTAAACATTATTGACTTCCTGGGAAGAAGTCATATGTTAGAACCTTACAGCATACACTTCAGCTATAGAAAAACTATTAAGTGCTGTTTATTTAATTTAATAACACAGATCTAGGCCATATAATTTTTTAGCTAGATTTATTCAGATATAATTCACATATGATTATAACTCATCCATTTAGAGTGTAAAATTCAGTCGTTTTTAGTATATTCACAGATATGTGCAGTGATCACGACGGTTAATTTTAAAACATTTTTGTCACCTCAAGAAGAAATCCCATACCTATCACCCTACTATCCCCACAAGCCTCCTAGCCCTAAGCAATCACTTACTGCATTTTTGTTAAATCTCTAAAACCTTCATGAATCAGCACTTTGCTACAAATCTACAACTCTCTCTGCCACTATTTCTTTAAGTAGAAACTTTTTTTTGAGCAGTGTTAGGTTTACAGAAATATTAAGCAGATATAGAGATTCCATTTATTCTATTCTCCTGCCAACGCCCCATTCCCTTTTCCCCAATTATTAACATCTTGCATTAGTGGTACATTTTCACAATTGATGAACCAATACTGATATATTGTTGTTAATTAAGTTTTACATTAGAGTTCACTATTTGTGTTGTACGTTCTATAGGTTTGGATAAATGTATAATGACATGTATTGACCATTACAATCTCATACATAATAGTTTCACTGCCCTAAAAATTCTTGTAATCTACCTGTTCATCATTCCTCTCTTGTCCCTAATTCCTGGCAACCCCTAATCTTTTTAGTGTCTCCATAATTTTTCCTTTTCCAGAGTGTTGTAGAGTTGGAAGATTTTCTTCCATGTTATCTTCCAGAAGTTTTATAGCTTTGTGTTTTATACTTAGGTCTGTGCTCTATTTTCACTTAATGTTCGTGAAAGGTGTAAGGTTTGTTTCTAAATTCACTTTTTTTTTTTTTTTTTTTGCATGTGGATGTCTAGTTATTCCAACATTGTTTGTTGAAAAGACTATCTTTGTTCATCATATTGCCTCTGTTCCTTTGTCAAAATCAGTTGACTGTATATGTCTTGGTCTATTTCTGGGCTTTCTATTCAGTTCCATTGATCTATTTGTCTATTCTTTTGCCCATACCACACTGTCTTGATTACTGTTAACTTTATAGTAAGTCTTGATTTTGGGTAATGTTAATCCTCCAACTTTGTTCTCTCCCTTCAATACTGTGTCAGCCATTCTGGGTTTTTACAAACTTTAGAATCAGTTTGTCAATATCCACAAGATCACTTGGGATTTTGATTGGGATTAATTAAATCTGTAGATCAAGTTGGGAAGAACTGACGTCTTAACAATTTTGATCATCCTATACATGAACATGTAGTATCTCTCCATTTATTTAAATTATTTGATTTCTTTCATCACAGGTTTGTAGTTTTTCCTCATATAGATATTACACATATTTTCTTCGACTTATACCTAAGTATTTCATTTTTGGGTGTTAATGTAAATGATATTGTGTTTTTTAATTTCAAAACCCAGTTGTAAATTGCTGGTGTACAGGGAAGCAATTAATTTGTATACGTGAAAAATGTATCCTGCAACCTTGCTATAATTGCTTATTAGTTCTCAAAGTTTTTTGTTGATTCTGTGAGATTTCCTACATAGATGATCATGTCATCTACAAAAACAGTTTTATTTCTTCCTTTCCAATTTATATACTTTTAATTTCCTTTTTTTGTCTAATTATATTAGCTGTGAATTCTAGGACAATGTTGAAAAAATGTGTTAAGAGGCGATATCCTTGCCTTGTTCTTTTTATTTATTTATTTATTTATTTTTGGCTGTGTCGGCTCTTCGTTTCTGTGCGAGGACTTTCTCCAGTTGTGGCAAGCGGGGGCCACTCTTTATCGCGGTGCGCGGGCCCCTCGCTATCGTTGCCTCTCTTGTTGCGGAGCACAGGCTCCAGGCGCGCAGGCTCAGTAGTTGTGGCTCACGGGCCTGGCTGCTCCGCGGCATGTGGGATCTTCCCAGACCAGGGCTCGAGCCCGTGTCCCCTGCATTAGCAGGCAGATTCTCAACCACTGCGCCACCAGGGAAGCCCCCTTGCCTTGTTCTTAATCTTAGTGAGAAAGCATCTAGTTTCTCACTAATAAATATTATATTAGCTGTAGGTGTTTTGTAAATTCTCATTCTTAAGTTGCAATAGTTCCCTTCTATTTCTAGTTTACTGAACGTTTTTGTCATGAATGAATGCTGGATTTGTCAAATGCTTTTTCTGTATCTATTAATAGGACCATATAGTTTTTCTTCTTTAACCTGTTTATATGATGAATTACACTAGTTGGTTTTCTTATGTTGAACCAGCCTTGTATACCTGGAAGAATTCCCACTTGCCCATGGTGTATAATTCTGTTCATACATAGTTGGATTTGATTGACTAATATTTTGTTCAGGATTTTTGCAACTATATTCATTTGTCTGAATTTTTCCTTTTTTTTTGTAATGCTTTGTATGCTTTTGGTGTTAGGATAATGCTGGTTTCATAGAATGAGTTAGAAAGTATTCATTCTAGTTCTATTTTTAGAGAATAAGCATACATTTTCCCTAAAATATTTGTTAAAATTCACCAGTGAAACAATCTGGCCCTAGTGCTTTCTTTTTGGCAGGTTATTAACTATAGTTTCAAATCCTTTAATAGATACAGGCCTATTGAGATTGTCTGTTTCTCCGTGTGTAATTTTGGTGCTGGAACAACTGGACAGCTACATGCAAAAAAAAAAAAAATGAATCTAGACAAAGACCTTACACTTTTCATATACATTAAATGGATCACAGAACTCAATATAAAATGCAACAGGACTTCATTAAAATAAAATAATAATAAAATAAAATGTAATGCCCCCGGTAAGCCTTTTTAGATTCTTAAATCATGTGTTTCTCCCTAATTATGCCTTAATTTCACCTGGTTTATACCTCTGCAATATTTATAAAAGAAATCTTGCATGTTATATGTACATGCCTCTCAACTCCATTGGACTGTGACCTCGTTGAGGGCTGGTAGGATGTGTCATTCATCTTTGGTGCCAGTTCAACATTTGTTCTGGTACAAAATAGTAAGTAGAATCTATCCTTTGAATTGAACAATGCAGAGTTTTTGTTAATTTAAAATTCAGTTTCACAGGCCTACAATTACTAAATGGTATAGGGACACAAGACTCTTTATAACTAAAACATTCACGAGTCCATTTATGAAATCAGTGTCCTCTCAGCTCTCCTTTGCTCATCATAGTGGAATTGATCCCCACCCACCAGGTCAGGTGTTTGATTAGTTCTTTTTGATAGGGGAATGGTGCCAATAACCACTAATCAAAACAATTGCAATGAAGTTGATTGCAAGGGAAATAGTCCCATCAAAGGAGTATGATTAGACTTGGTAAAAGAGGGGCAAAGGGAAGGGAGAAGGAAAAGCAGAAGTGTACAAGCAATCTCCCCAAGTAAGGGGGAAGACCAAAAAGAAGGAAGAGTGGGGCAGTGGTGGAGGTTCTCCCCAGGTTCTCTCCAGGCAGACAGCGGGAACAAGCAGGGCAGGGAGGTGGTGGTGAGTGAGGACACCTCAGTGTTGTAGGTGTAAGGACACCTACAGTATGGAGCTGCAGGCTTAAACTTTCCAGAATAAATCTCAGCTTTGGCTAGGAGCCTGTTATCAGACCCACCCTCAAATCACTAGGCACTAACTATCCTATGGAAAAGGGCAGAGTCCAAAATTTTGATTAAAAATAATATATGAACTTAAAACAAATATAAGCCTACATATTTTTAACAGAGAAACTTAACATATCTACTAGATATTGGGAAATCTGAGCTCTTATGAACCCAAATAAAAGCAGGGAAAAGATAGCAGAGATACTGTTTGAAAGTGACCGGTTTTTTGGTGTGTATGTCCATGCAGGTAGCCCTTACTTTGTGTGCCCATGGTTTGTTGACTGGTGCACATTGTGCTACTCACAATTGCTCCTTGTCAAAGTATCATTTTCATAAATTAAACTCATGACTCTCATGCAAATGTAAAATGAGTATATGTCACAGATTTAATGAACCCATTAATAAGAGAACTGGCATGATGGTAGTGCTGATTCAAAAGAACTAAATGGGGTGGAAGCTTTTATAGTAGCTGGAAGAATTCTTAAATAGGATTACTGATTTTAGATAAAAAATAGCTAATGTTCTGTAGGGAAAATCAGCTAACATTCTGAATTTTGGAAATTGTATTTTCCATCAGAAAGGAATCATTTGCATCCCTACTGAACAGACATTATTTGTATTGCTCTCTGACAGAAATCAAGGTACCAATTAACATCAACCCCTTCAGAATTACACCATACCTTTATCAATAGTAAATAACAAGTTAAACAAAGATGCAAAGGTACATGCATAGAGATTCAGATAATCCTCAGGCAGGCCTGATAATCAAACCCTAGCATAACTAAGAAAGAACAGGCAAAAAGTCCCTTTAGTTTTTTTCAGGCTTTTGGATAATTTTCCTTAACACCATTTTACAAAGGTTTTTCTCTTCCGTATGTTACTGATGTCAAGGAGACTAGAATTACTGGGAAGGGTATTCTCAGATATATTATCAAGTTATCCCATTGTAAAAAATACCAAATCCAAAAAACTAATCTTGAAGCTATCCACATGATTAAAGAAAAACTATACAATTTTGAGTGAGAGCTCTTAGAAAGCATAGTATTAGTGAGTTCTTACAGGCTCCCAGGTAGCTACATCATCAGAGAGAAGGAAGCACCAGAAGAGGTATTTTACCCATGTTTGGTCAATACGAGGGAGTGCAGAATTGCTTTTGACACAGTCTAGAGGCTGACATTGATACCATGCCAGAGACCCGTAAGCATGTTGTGCTTTCTCAAAGGTCTTCTCTGTGAGCTGAGCTGCCTTCGAACTTAGAACATGAATTGTATGGTTTTACCTTGAACAAGATTCTGGAAATAGTTTATAAAATAATATCTGCATATAGGCCGCACCTTGGAGAGAGCTCATTACATTCCTGGGCACTGCAGTGCTACCAGATATCATGAGAAATAGAGGCAGGACAAGAATACCAAGGGAGGGTTGCTCAGCATAGATGACTGATGTGACCATTGTGATGATTTGACCAACTCCAAAGTTCATTCCCATGTCACCACTAAAACATTTTTTCCCCTTCATTGCTAATGTCTGAGAGGAAATTTCTTTCCTCTACCCTCTTAGGTTTATTCGTAGGGGCCTGCAAAGTAAACTGACAAACGACAGAATAATGGAAGAAAAAAATAAATTATTTTAATGAATATTTTCTGTGTGAAAGAGTCCAACAGGAAGGAAGTGAAACTCAAAGAAGTAGTTAGACTTGGGGGCTTATATTCCATTTTTAAGAAAGGAAAGGGGGTTTGGAGGAAAGTGAGTAGGAAATGAATGGGGAAACTGATGGGAGATAAGCGCTATTTTCATAAGGTTTGTTTATGTAGACTCACCTCAGTGCCCATTCTCCACCTTTGGTGACAAGAGTCACTCTCTTCTTCCTGGTTCGGGAGAGGGGGCCCCGGTCTCAGGGAAAATTCATGCCCTGCTTTTAGGGAGAAAAGGGGAGGGAAGATTTCTTCCTGCATCTGCTGATTTTCAATGGCTTTCAGCTCAAAACCATATTTATGCCAAAGTGGCATTTTTTGAGGTGGCATTTTTTTTTTTTAATTTATTGATTTTTGGCTGTGTTGGGTCTTCGTTTCTGTGCGAGGGCTTTCTCCAGTTGCGGCAAGTGGGGGCCACTCTTCATCGCGGTGCGCGGGCCTCTTATTATCGTGGCCTCTCTTGTTGCGGAGCACAGGCTCCAGACGCGCAGGCTCAGTAGTTGTGGCTCACGGGCCCAGTTGCTCCGCGGCATGTGGGATCTTCCCAGACCAGGGCTCGAACCCATGTTCCCTGCATTGGCAGGCAGATTCTCAACCACTGTGCCACCAGGGAAGCCCAAAATACTGTTGCTTTTTAATCTCTCCAATAACCCAGTGGAGATAGGTAGTATCTCCATTATACATATGGGAAACTATTTCAGAGGTTAAATGACTTGTCTAATGAGTTTGGCTTCAAAGAAATAGTTGGAACAGTAAGTGTGTGGTCTGTAGGTTATATTGCCTGGGTTTGAACAGATTTGGTGGGGAGGGATCAAATAATTGATGGAATGGGCTTAACTCATACGAAGCACTTAATATTAGCTAGTGTTATGTATTTATCAGTGATTCCCCAACTTTGGGATTTGGTGGAAAAATAGATAAAAAAGGCAGGGGGGGTTAGGTGGGGGTCGGTGGCAAGACTGAGTGGTCTGACTCTAATTTTGCCAAGTGAGGCTATTAAAACACCTACCAGCACAATATTCATGAAAGAAAGGTCATTTTAAAATCCAAGTTGGTAGTGAAGGGCATAGTGTCAGGACTGTTCTTTAAATTGAATAAAACTTCATAAAAGAGGCAGTATAATTCTTATTTTTCTTATTTCACCATGAAGTAGGAACTAGATGTTCTAGAAGTCTCTCTGCAGTTCTGAAATATTTTGATTCTAATATTCATACTCTCCCCTAGTCCTCCCTGTTTCTACACTTTCCCCCATCCGATTTAGAAATACTGTTGACAATCCATAATCTAAGTGAATTTTTACCTAAGGAACCTGTGAATGACTGCTCTAAGAAATCATAAAGACTACAGTCGAATAAAATTGGACTTGTTAAAACAGTGGACACTATAAGAAAGCAGCACAAACAGTAATATACGATCATTCATCTAACAAATACTGTAGTAGGCCCTGGGCGTATGACCAAGCGAACACAAGTATTGGGCTGGCCAAAAAGTGCCTTTGGTTTTTAAGTAAAAATAAAAGACACAGTCTTCATTTTCACCAAGAACTTCATTGAACAACGTATTCACCCTTTTGTTCCACTACTTTCTGCCATTTTCCAGGCAACTTTGTAATTCTATCTTCCCCAAACTTTATCTTTTTGAGCAAAGAACTGTTCCAGGTGCCTTTTACAGTCTTCCAGGGAATTGGAGTTTTTTCCATTAAGAGAATTTTGTAAAGACCGAAATAAATGGAAATCTGAAGATGCAACATCTGGTGAATACGGCAGATGAATCAGAACTTCTCAGCCAAGCTGTAACAGTTTTTGCCTGATCATCAAAGAAACATGCGGTCTTGCATTATCCTGATGGAGGATTATGTGTTTTCTGTTGACTAATTCCAGATGCTTTTCGTCGAGTGCTGCTTTAAGTTGGTCTAACTGGGAGCAGTACTTGTTGGAATTAATTGTTTGGTTTTCCGGAAGCAGCTCATAATAGAGGGCTCCCTTCCAATCCCACCATATATGCAATATCACCTTCTTTGGATGAAGACCAGCCTTTGGTGTGGTTGGTGGTGGTTCATTTCGCTTGCCCCACAATCTCTTCCGTTCCACATAATTGTACAGTATCCACTTTTCATCGCCTGTCACAATTTGTTTCAAAAATGGAACATTTTCATTACGTTTAAGTAGAGAATCGCATGCAGAAATATGGTCAAGAAGGTTTTTTTTTGCTTTACGTGGAAACTAAACATCAAAGCGATCAACATAACCAAGCTGATGCAATTGATTTTCAATGCTTGATTTGGATATTTTGAGTATGCCAGCTATCTCCCACATGGTATAACGTTGATTGTTCTCAGTTAATGTCTCGATTTGATCACTATCAACTTCAACTGGTCTACCCGACTGTGGAGCATACACCAGGGAGAAATTCACAAACTACTTTTGACACGTTCCATCAGTCACAGCACCTTCTCCACACACTGCACAAATCTTTTTTTGCATTTCAGTTGCATTTTACCTTTCTTGAAATAATAAAGCATATTATGCCGAAAATGTTACTTTTTTCTTCCATCTTCAATATTAAAATGGGTATACAAAAATTCACCAATTTTGATGTCTTTTTTTAAATGCATGCTGATAGGACAGCTGTCACATACAATCTAACAAAATTGTTTTTTTTTTTTAAATTTATTTATTTTGGCTGCGTTGGGTCTGTTGCTGTGCACTGGCTTTCTCTAGTTGCGGCGAGCGGGGGTTACTCTTCGTTGCAGCGTGCGGGCTCTAGGCGCGCAGGCTTCAGTAGTTGTGTAGTGCAGGCTTAGTAGTTGTGGCTCACGGGCTCTAGAGCACAGGCTCAGTAGTTGTGGTGCACGGGCTTAGTTGTTCCACGGCATGTGGGATCTTTTTTTTTTTTTTTTTTTTTTTAATTTTATAGCTACTTTATTTATTTATTTATTTATTTTTTGGCTGTGTTGGGTCTTCGGTTCGCGCGAGGGCCTTCTCCGGCTACGGCAAGTGGGGGCCACTCTTCATCGCGGTGCGGGGACCGCTCTTCATCGCGGTGCGCGGGCCTTTCACTATCGCGGCCCCTCCCGTTGCAGGGCACAGGCTCCAGACGCGCAGGCTCAGTAGTTGTGGCTCACGGGCCCAGCCGCTCCGCGGCATGTGGGATCTTCCCAGACCAGGGCTCGAACCCGCGTCCCCCGCATTAGCAGGCAGACTCTCAACCACTGCGCCACCAGGGAAGCCCCTTTTTTTTTTTTAAATTATTTATTTATTTATTTATTTATTTTGGCTGTGTTGGGTCTTCGTTTCTGTGCGAGGGCTTTCTCCAGCTGTGGCAAGCGGGGGCCACTCTTCATCGCGGTGCGCGGGCCTCTCACCATCGCGGCCTCTCCCGTTGCGGAGCACAGGCTCCAGACACGCAGGCTCAGTAATTGTGGCTCACGGGCCCAGCTGCTCCGTGGCATGTGGGATCTTCCCAGACCAGGGCTCGAACCCGCGTCCCCTGCACCAGCAGGTGGATTCTCAACCACTGCGCCACCAGGGAAGCCCGGCATGTGGGATCTTCCCCGCCCAGGGCTCGCACTCATGTCCCCTGCATTGGCAGGCGGATTCTTAACCACTGCACCACCAGGGAAGTTCCACAGAATTGTTTTGCATGAAGTTAAAGACAACTAAGTGCCACTAGAGCCATCTTACAGAAAAAACTGAATGAACATTTTGGCCAACCCAATAGTTCATGCCCTTTGGCCTTTAACTTTTGGATTATTCCTGTCTCCCAGGCCAGGTATGTTCTTGAGGTTTCAAGATAAATATGACATATTCTTAGAGCTTTAATTTTCACTGAAGGAGAAGTGGGGGTGGGAAGATAAGTAATTTATCTGGTAACTTTTTATTTAAAAACATATCCACAAAAAGGAATGGCATGCAAAATGGGTTAAAAGAATACAATAAAGACAATTTTACTCTTGTAAGAGCCAGTTTGGTCTTTAGCTCCAGATTGCATGCATAGTTTCTCTGCCTCTAGGTTGGTGATTCTTGGCATTTAGCTTGCATAAACATCATCTGAGGGAATCTGTTAAGAATACAGATTCCAAGGTCCTAGAGATTCTGATTCAGTAGCGCTGTGGTGAAGCCTAGAATCTGTTTCAGGAAAAAAACTTTTGGGAGATTCCAATGTAGTAGTGGTCCAAAGAGCTGAGAGGCCTTACCTTAAGGATGGATACTTCAGAAGTTCCAGAAAGCAATACATTTAAAAGGGAAGTCCACAAAGTGAAACTTAGCAACATTTCTTCATTAAAAAAAACCTCACTTTTTGCATTCCATCCCTACTGTCTCTGAATGCTGCCAATTTGACATACGTTCAAACTGTAGAGATTAATTCCAGGTTAGTACTGTGCAACAGGCCAGTTTTAGAAAAGTCCTTGAGAAATTCTTGTCAGATATATTGCAAAAATGTTTGCTAGAGGAGGCTGTCCAGATTCTGGTTTTCCAACTAAGGATCTCACAGCTTTTTTGGGTTTGTTTTAATACATTTACATTATCCATGAATGCATAATGAATGGCTTGGAATCTGGCTTAGAGTTGTTATCTGCCTCTAAAAAATAGAATTCCATTTATTGTCTTTGTATCTTTTAGGGATTTCAGGCCTCTCCAGCCAAAGATCACCAGGTATAAATTTGGGTTTACTGACTTGCTGCAATAAGGGAGAATACTCACCAGGGGAACTGTGAGGTGTCTCAGTTAGAGGGTGTCAGAAATGACATAGGATTTGGGCTTGTGTTTGGTGATTTGGGGAAAGTTCAAGGAAGTGGGCCATTGCTCTGCATTGATGTTGGCAGGAAGGGGTGATAATTCCGACAGGGCATTTTAATTCTTATCTAAAATACAAGAAGAATGGGGTGAGGCTAAAACTGACAAGTAAAGAAGTGACAGTCACTTACAACAGTCAGGATTAGGGGGTTGTTTGGTCATTTCTGTGGTTTGGACAATGTTCATTTTTTGTGTTCAGACGTGATTACAAGGGGTCTTGCTTCTGTTGATTTATCAGGGGCACAATGGCCTTGCGTGATGTTGGTGTTCTGTGAAACTGTTTTATGTTCTACTGGGGAACACGGTGGTCTAGCTGTGAATGCTAGGCCAGCTCGGGGCTTTCAGGGTGAAGACAGAAATAGGTAAAATGCTATTATATAAATGAATGGGATGCAGACACTTTCAAAATGTTTGACAATAACTTTGTGCTGACAAGGCTGAGAGGCAGCTATGTGTGGGGGGGAAAAGACTGGGATTACCTTTCCTATGTAGCCTATAATTGCTGTGTGAAGCTGACAGTAACATTCGTAGCTTCCATTTGTTGAGCACCTACTATGTGCCATGATGTGTGTTGTACTAGATGCTTTACACATGTACAACACCTTTGCAACTCAAATCTATTTTGAACATCCCCATTTTACAGGCAGTAACATTCCTGGAACCAGCTAGTCATTAGGTGGAATTGCTGGTGTATTGAGTTGGACCCGTTTGGAGTCTGCTCCATTACACCAGGATGCCTCTGTTCATAACTTTGGTGTCTGTAGGTAGAGCAGTGGACATACAGTACATACTTGGCAGGATTGTTCTGGGATTCGAATGCTATCATCTCTCTGAAAGTACCTAGCATATTAACTGGCTCATGGTAAACAAGCCATAACTAAGAGATTTCCTTCTTTAAGCAGAGTGGAGCTGTCTCTGACCGTGAGTACAGAGTTGATTAGTAGCCTGTGTTGAGTGACTCCAGATGACTTTAACCTCCTGCTCACAAAAAAAGTCAGGCTGAAAAAATTCTTAGTATCACAGAATCAGAATTTTAGAGCTCCAAGATGTTGTCAAGGGACTTCCCCGGTGGTGCAGTGGTTAAGAATCCGCCTGCCAACGCAGGGTACACAGGTTCGAGCCCTGGTCAGGGAAGATCCCACATGTCGCGGAGCAACTAAGCCCGTGCGCCATAACTACTGATCCTGCGCTCTAGAGCCCATGAGCCACAACTACTGAGCCCACGTGCCACAACTACTGAAGCCCGCGCGCCTAGAGCCCGTGCTCCGCAACAAGAGAAGCCACCGCAGTGAGAAGCCAGCGCACCGCAACGAACAGCAGCCCCCGCTTGCCGCAACTAGAGAAAGCCTGCACGCAGCAACGAAGACCCAATGCAGCCAAAAATAAATAAATAATAATAAAAAAAGATGTTGTCAAGGTGCTTTCTTACAGATAAGGACACTGAAGCTTAGAAAGGCAGTTGATGGCCCAGTGTCACACTTAATCGCTGCCAGAGCAAAGCTGAGACCCCAGTTGTTCCCACTCCTAGGCCCCCTGGTTTTTCAGGCCACAGAGTTGCTTCTCTTCAGGAAGCCAAGCGTAGAAGTCACAGGGCACCGGGCCCCAGTTTGCTGGTTGGCCGCCCTTACCAGTCTAAGGGATCACCGCTCCCGTTTCAGGTGTGGGGTCCTCGAGCTCTGGTCTCAGGCAGTAATTGGAAGGATCCTCTCCCTTCTTGTTCTGTAATCCTACTGTGAAAAGTCTCCAAATGCTTTTATTCAGTACAGTCAGCAACTTAAGGGTTTCACCACGAGTTCTGGCAGCATGTTTTGCGGGAGTTAGTACGCGAGTTCCGCACCCGGTGGAGAAAACCGAGGAACGCGCGCAGCGGATTTTCCCGGCAGAGAAAAGAACCCGGGATCCCGCCTCCGCGTCCCGGCCGGTGGCTCCGCCCCTAGAGCGGAGAGGGCGGGGCGTGCAGGGCGCGCGCGCGGAAGCAGGAAGGGCAGAGCTAAGGCGGGCGGGCGCGTGGGAGCCGGCGGTGCAGTGGTGGTCCAGCCATGTCGGCGCACCAGCGGGGCACGGAGTTCGGTAAGGGTCCGCGGTCGCTCCCTCCCCTCTCCGTTGCTCCCAGTCCCCTGTCTCTTCGAGCCTCGCGCCGCCCGGTACCCTGGCCAGGGGTCCCCGTGGCGCGTGCTCCCCAGGGCGGGAGGCGCAGGCTCGGGGGGCCGCACCTGGGAGACACAGCCCTTGCGCACGTGGACCCCGCAAGCCTTGACTCCCAAGCCTTATATTTATAAGCTGAAGGAATAGGAAAGGATTAGACTTTTATCTTCCAGCTCATTAGCTCACCTGGTTGCGAAGAACAGCAACAACAAAAAACCCGCAAAGACCCCCAAACAAACCAGATGAAAACCTCCCTTCCACGCTCCTAATAGAATTATCTTGTGCGGTTTAATGCCGGGTTTCCATAGGTAATTGTTAACACAGCCGTATCCCCAGAGTGATCGTGCTGTTGGAAAAGTTGTCTCTGGACTATATAACTTAATGTAAATTGTATGATTTTTAGAAGTACAGCGACTTCTAAAAGTGCTTGGATTATTTCGCCATTTATTTCATTTCATTGGTGTTCTAAAATATTTCTGGCAAGAAAACTTAGTTTTGATTTCCCAAAATGTGAAAAATTTGTAATTCAAACATAGCAAAACCATGATGGAGCCAAAGGTTAAGGATCTCAGTTTAAGTATTATAGCTTGCATGTCGGTATCCTGGATCTTCAGTTTAGCTCTGTGACTTTGGACAAATAATCACTCTGTGCTTAAATTTCTTAATCTGTAAAATGATTCTAATAGTAGCACTTACCTCATAAAGTGGTTTGGAGATTAAATGAGAAGATTTTGTTTGGCACATTGTGAGTACGTAGTAAGTATATAATAGTATTTTATATATATATAGTAAGTATATAATAGTTTACTAGGTACTCACAATGTACCAAGTAAGTATGTACAGTAATAGTATTAAAAGGAGAGTTCTGTTTTTAGGGGCCAGTTTTGAGAAAATTAGCTATAAATTGTATGTAAGTCATACGGGTACACTTTTTTCTTTAAAAGTGACTGTTTTAATTGGAGTCTAGGCTTCATGAGATGGTCCAGAACTTTTGTCGAATGGTAAGAGCTTGTCTTTATAAAGGCAAGTGATTTCCTCACCAAACTGATTCTCCTTTACTCACTGCCCTTTTAGCAGGTTATATTTTAAACTCTAGTTCTATCTTTGGAATGTGGACTTTAGTATAGTAATAAAGGAGTTCCCTAGATTGGAAGATCCAGAAAGATGATGGGCGGGGGATAGGGTTGGGCTGTAGTTCTTAGTCACCTTGGTATCTTCAGGGTACGGCTGTGTGACTTTGTTCGCCATTTGATGCACTGTTATTTCCCCAAAACTTAGCAGTTTATTTTTCTTTCAAGAAACACAAACCTTTTTCTTTCTTTTTCTTATTGAGGTATAGTTGACATAGAACTTTTTTTACTTTATTTGCAAGAATTAGAATTACATCCATTCATTTGTTGAAAAGTAACAGTATAGACGAAAATCAATTGCTATGTAGAATAATAGTAAATGTGATTTTTATGCAGCTATTTAAATGATCATAGTTTTGTTTTATTCTCTTTGTTTAAATAACATCAGATATATTTCAAGGGTGTTTTTCCTTCATTGGTATTAATCATTAATCCAGACAGAGATTTGGCCTAAAATGCTAAAATAAATTATTTGAAATATTTATGTACTAGGAAAAAAAATCATTCAGTATTAATTTGTGCAGTTTATTAGTTGATGCCTTTTATAGAGTTTTCTAATTAAAAGTCTTTTAAAATAAACACTTTCTTAAAGAAATAAACTTTTATTCCCTTATTACGAAGGAATTCATGTTTATTGTAAAAATTTTAGAAAATACAATTAGAACAAAACTAAAATTATTACTGATACAGTCACTAATTTATATTGTAGTGCATGTATATACTTCTAGGTAATAGACTTTTTTTTTTTTAATAAATAGGTTCATTTGAGACTGAATCTGACCCTCATGATAAAACCTTCAAGGAAAACATTCTTTTATGGACCCATTGGACATGAGAAAGAAAGAACAGACTCTCTAATGTTCATTTTTATGTCAGTGTTTAGTGATCAATCCTATCTGTTTAAGATATTTTCTACTTAAAACATTAATTTCTGATTTTCTCCAACTTATACATAAAGCTAAAAACCTCTTTTTCTTTGGGCAGTGTTTGCCGTTAAGTGGGTAGGTGACAGCTGTGTCCTCCTATGGAGAAGGCTTGACCAGTTTGGAATCAGAAGGAAGAAGAACACTAAATCTGGTCTAGCTCCAGCCTGTGGCTTTGGCCAGGCTACTTGCTTTATTTTGAACAGTAGATCAGCGGTTCTCAGAGTGTGGTTCTGGGACCTACAGCATTAACATTAGGTGACAGCTCATTAGAAATGCAAATTCTCAGGCCACATTGATCTCTTAATGAGTCAGAAACTCTGGGGGTGAGGCCTGGCATTCTGGGTGGTTTTGAAGTGGTTCTGAAATGCACTCAGATTTGAGAACCACTGGCTTAAAGATCTTTATGGCTCTATGGAGTGCTTCTGGCCCTTTGCATTCTATTAAAATGGACCGATGATGTTCTTTTCTTTATTCTGCTAGATGCCTGTTAAATTTTGCCTAAAATGTAGGTGAAGCAGGGGCAGTGATCTTTCTTTTCTTCATTGATGTATCCCAGGCAGTTAGGATAGTGTCTGGCACACGGAAGGCCCACAAACATGCCTGCTGAATGAAGGAGTGAATTTAGAACTACTCCTTGCTTGGGAGCACTGGGGTGTCCACCTGGGCCCTTGTGTGTGGACAGGTGCTGTTCAGTCTCTATCTTCTCCCTCTTTTCTGAATAACGTTACAATTCAATTTTGTTACTTCTGTCTTTAAAGAGACCTCAAGAGGCTTACGAAGGATGTTGGCAGTGTGGCTTCCTTTCAAATGTGATTTTCTTTGGAGGCATCTGGAAAATGGGGATGTTGTATTAGGTGACTTCTAAGGGTCTCTGCTCTGTATCTGTCTTTATATCTGTAAGGTCTTGTGTACAGAAAGGAAATTTTCAAAGATATCTGAAAAACAGAAAAAAACTAATTGAAAACTGATTTTTAAGTGGGACGGGATGGGGACAATTGTACGAATTTCCTGTGTTGCAGTAAAAAGAGATTGTTTTAGGCATATATCCACAATTGGAATGATCAGGGACCATGATTACTGAGGAATGTTTTGCTCCGTAGGGGCATTTTTTGTAATCCAAGTCAGAATAAACAGAAAGGGCAGTTTATTTGCTTAAAATACAGATAAACGAGATCAGTTTTGGATTAGTTGCCAAACCAAGAAGCAAGATGGGATTTTGTATTTTACGAAGCACTGTTATTCATCTAAAAAATAGTTATTGAGTACCGACTGTGAACTGGGTAGTATTACCCTGGGCTCTGGGGATACAAGACGGACAAGGGTAGTCCCTGCTTTCACAGAGCTATGTCCGATCCCTAGCTGGGCATCGAGCCAAAACTACAATTAAAATAAGTGCAAATGTGATATGCAGTTACTTTCCATTTATTTTTGTCTATTTAAGAAATTAGATAGTTGTGCCTAAACTGTACCTTAAATGAGTTGCCATAACAGAGTTCTGGCCCTCTTGGCATTGTAACTTTTATTTTCCCTTTAAGAACTTAGATAAGAATCAAAATGTAAGGAGCTCATTTCTGCCACTTGTGCTAAGGCATAACTTTGGTGTAGAATGCTTCTGATTTTGGTGGTGGTGATTTTTCCACTGCAAAGTTATCTTAGAAAAGTTAAAAAAAATTTTTTTTGACTGGAATCTTTAACTTTAAAGTTAGGCAAAGCATGGGTTGCTTGCACGATAATTCTTTATTTAACACTAGACACTATGCCTAGGTGCTGGGTATAATGATGGTGGTTACCATAGAGCTTTAGTTTTGCACCGGGTACTATACTGAGTGCTTTTTGCATTATCTCATTTAGTCTTCACAACAGCCCTGTGAAGATTTTATTATGATCTCTGTTCTACAGATGTGCAAACTGAGGTATAGAGAGTTTGAAGTAACTTGCCAAAAGCCAGTTAGGCAGAGCTAATGTGGCAGAGCCAGAATTCACACCTAGATGGTTTGGTGCTAACACTACGTGCTTCCCCACTGCAGTTGGTCTATTGGTGCTGCCTGGGGCACTCGATCTGTGATGTAAGAGAAGGCAAGTCGATAGCTAGTGAATAATTTTACTGTGACTTTCTTAGCTTTGATTTGCCTGTGTCTATGTGAAAGATTTTTGTTTTATTACCATAACCTATATCTTTTTTTTTTTAACTTTTATTTTATATTGGAGTATAGTTGGTTAACAATGTTGTGTTAGTTTCAGGTGTACAGCAAAGTGATTCAGTTATATATATATATGTGTGTGTGTGTATATATATATATATATATATATATATATATATATATATATATACATGTATCTATTCTTTTTCAAATTCTTTTCCCATTTAGGTTGTTACATAATATTGAGTAGAGTTCCCTGTGCTATACAGTAGGTCTTGTTGCATAACCCACATCTTAACCATTGCAGTTTGTCTGGGGGAAGATGAAGTTTATCCTGAGGGAGAATGGAAATATCCAAACTTTGGTGGATTATGAGACTAGGCTTAGATGTAACTGAATAAGAAGCTTTCTGGGGTGGCATCTTAAAGCCAGCCCTCCTCTGGGATTTCTTCAGGTAGGTGTGCTGACGTGCCTTAGAGCGTCATGGGGTGGGGACCTGCGCGTGAGCGCCAAGTGGTCAGGGTGTTTTTTTGTTGGTTGGTTGGTTTTCTTTTTCTTGTCTCTTTGTATTTTTGAAAACCCCAGCTCTCATACTCTAGTCTTTGAGCTAACTTTGGCTTCCTGGGTTTAAAAACCAATCGTGTCTCTTGATGTGATCTTTAGGTGTAGAAAGAAAAAGAAAGAAAGAGATAGAGAGAGAAAGAAAGAAAGGAAGATCGAGAAAAATTTTGATAATTATGTTTTGTTGATTTGAGGAGACTTTTTTGTCTTTGTTTTTTGTCTTTTTTCGGTGTGTTTTTTTGGATTTCTAATTTTGGGACCTCTTTTTATAGTTTCCTGAGAACTGGAATCTCTTTAGTTATAAAGAAGGCAGTTTAAGGAGTCTATAGATTTCAGGTGAGAAACAACGTGAATTACCTTTCCAGAATCCCTTTTGTTGTTTATTTTTTGTGAGACAGAAGGGCATTGAAGATTAGGTAAAAATAGAATTAAAAATTTTTTAGATTTCTGCAGGGGATTTCCCAAGTGGAGTTAACTGGAGACTTCTTCTTAACTGTAAAATTGATTTGTGCCGTATTTTAAATTAGTGTGGATTTTATATCTGAATCCAATATTTTTTCTTTTTAATGCTTAGTATATGTATATTTCTTTAGGTTTAATGTGATACTTTTGCAAACATTACCTCTTTTAATTCTCCCAGTAATCCTTTGGGGTGAGTTGTTATTTTCACTTCATAGGTAATGATTCAAATCCAGAACATCTGAGTACAAGTTCTTTATTCTTTGCTTTACACCATAGCTGCCTCTGTGTGTATATGTAATATTCTAGGTACTAGGGAAGAAAGATAATATGAAAATAATTATTTTTATGTAATTCTGATCTTACACATGATGAATTTATTATCTTCCACTGAGTACAGGTATCCCACTGCACTTGGTTACCTTACGCCACTTCACTTCTGAAATGCCTGCGTTAGTACCTGTTTTCACTAACGGAAAGAAATTCAAAAGAATTTTTGCTTTTACAGAAAGTTATTAGACCTACTAACATAGGTCTTCCATAAAAGCAAAATGGCATAATGAGAACTTTCGGAAAGTGGGTGATACTTTTCACTTTGTGCCAGTTCGGCTTACCAAAGGTTTCCTAGAAGCCCTCTACTTTCAGATAGTAGGGGAAGCCTGTATTGATTATAAACCAGAATAACAAAAGTTTTTTGCTGTACTTTTTTTTTTTTTTTTTTAACTTTAAAGCAATGTCAAACTTTTAGGAAAGTTGTAAGTGCAGTAGAAAGAACTTTTTCCTTTGAACCACCTGAGGAACACGGTTGACTGACATGATGCCTCACCACCCCTGGATACTTGAGTATTTCCTGTGGGTAAGGGCAGTTTCCTCAAAGGCTGCAACAACCCTGCAGTCCTCAAAGTGAGACCTTTAACATGGATACATTATTACCATCCAATCCACCAACTTCATTCACGTTTGGCCAGTTGTCCAAACAATGTTTTTTATTTAAAAAGATCCATTTCACAATCATATGTTGCCTTTAACTGTTGTGTCTTTTTAGTCTTCAGGCTGAAATGATTGCTCAGTGTTTCATTGACTTTTGCAGCATACGGGCCAGTTACTTTATAGGATGTTCCTCCGTTTCTGTTTGCAGTGTTTTTTTCGTGGTTAGATACAGATTATTCATCTCTGGCAGGAATTTCACAGAAATGATGCTGTGTTCTTCTCATTGCATCCTGTTAGGTAGCACATGATATTGATTTGTCTCATTATTGATGGTGTTCATTTTGATTATTCGATTAAGGTGCTGTCTCCTGGGCTTTACCACTGTAAAGTTACTTTTTTTTTTTTTTTTTACTTTTTAACCTTTGTAATTCATGTGTATTTTGTGTGGTGGTACTCTGAAACTATTTAAGTACCCTGTTTCTCTGCAGATTTTCAATTTATTTATGTTTGTTTATATTAGTATATATTTGAGGTTTCCTATTTTTTCCAAATGGGTTGTAATTGTTACTATTATTATTATTATTATTATTATTTTTTTTAAATTTATTTATTTATTTATTTTTGGCTGTGTTGGGTCTTCGTTTCTGTGCGAGGGCTTTCTCTAGTTGCGGCAAGCGGGGGCCACTCTTCATCGCGGTGCGCGGGCCTCTCACTATCGTGGCCTCTCTTGTTGCGGAGCACAGGCTCCAGACGCGCAGGCTCAGTAGTTGTGGCTCACGGGCTTAGTTGCTCCGCGGCATGTGGGATCTTCCCAGAGCAGGGCTCGAACCCGTGTCCCCTGCATTGGCAGGCAGACTCTCAACCACTGCGCCACCAGGGAAGCCCTACTATTATTATTTAATACTCAAATTGTTTAGATTTTGCTAAGGGGAGCCCCTTCATCCTAGTTTCTCTCTCTTTTTGACGTGTACCATTATTATTATTATTTTTTTAATGTATACGATTATTTTTGAAGTACTTCATTCTTTTTTGGCTTAACAAGGTGTCCCAGGCTTATCTTATACTTTCCCTGCCCCAGCACTAGAGTCAGCTCTTTCTCCAAGGAACGTTTCTTTCAGTGGATAATCGTATTTAGATGCCAGGATCTGGGCGGTAGGTATGCTCATGGTGACTGGAATGTCTCTGCTCCTAAGCCCCTTACTTGGTAGAGCTAGAGAATATGTACACACATACACCCACACATTTACTTCTGTTAACTGTCTACTTATCATCTATCTATATCTCTCTATATAGTGAAAACCATGAGTTCAGACTGATTCCTCCAATTCCAGTACAGTGCCACGGATTTGTTCCATTTTTCTCTCTTTGCATATTTGAAACCCTTCACATGCTGGGCTTTACATACTCCACGGCCAGTAGACATTCTTCTTGACTTACTCAGGTTCTGACACTCTGAGCTGGGTACCTTCATCCAGCCTGGGCTCCGCCTGCCTGCATCAGGCTGCTGCCCACATTGATACCCCCCAGCAGGTCTATCTATTGCTCTCTGGATCAGGCTGCCCATCCATGTAGATAGCCTCCTTTTCCTGCTTGTCTCGACTCCCACGTCTGGCTACCCCGTCCCTTCGTGCAGACACCCTCTGTGTTGCGATTGGACTCTGGCCTACCCCCCCGTGCTTAAGTGCCCCCCTAGCTTGTTGGGCTCCCATAGCCCACTCTGGGCCATAGTGAGTCCCCCTCCTGACCTGGCTCAAATGACTCCCACCCTCCCAGGGTGGGGGGTTAGGACAATTGTTTAGGAGGGGGAGGGGACCAGAATACATTTAAAAAATTTATTCTTATGTATTATAAACTTATACACATTTAAAAAAAAAACCCCCCAAAAAAAAACAAAGTAGAGTTCCTGCTGTTCCTGGCACTGGTTACTTGTTGCTCATGGTAATGGCTGGGATACCAGAGTGACCATAGCCTGGTCTCTGCTTTCCTGAAGCTCACAGTCAACGAAGGGACACTGTCGTGTACGTCATCACAGGAGGATGCAGGTGACCATATAGAAGGAATCAGATCGGAAAGTGATGGAGGAATTTACAGATAGTCCAGGGGAGGTTTTTGGAAAGGATGGCTGTGACAGGGAGTAGTTTCTGCAAAGGAACTTACCCAGAACAGCCTGGCATGTTTCATTAACTATAGGAACCCAATTTTCAGATTTCTAGTGTAATCTTCTCATTCTGTAATGGCTAACAGTAATATTTTAGTGAAGAAAGAAGGAAAAAAAACCCTTCGTATTCTACGTATGAAATTCATCCACAGAGTCAATATAATGATCATGTACGCTTTTAGGTTTTAAATTGGGCATCCTTTTCTGAACTCGAACTTTGATTTTACCTTAGAAGTCTTTTACCATTTGCTTATAAACATGAATGGTGAGGCTGTGTTTTATTGTTCTGATACTGTTTTGGTAACCAGAAAGAACTATAATCATGTGGGTTTGTTGTATAATTAAATAATTAAAAGTTTTCCATGGTGCCTGCTAATTAAAAAAAAACCATTTTTTTTTTTAAAGCATCTGAGCTCTGTGGATTTTAATTGTTAGGAGGGAAGGCGAACTTCAAGCGCTCATTTGAAATGGGATACCTCTGCTGGGAAAGAAAGACTAGTCAACGAGACAGTGGAGAGAGCCCTGGAGGATGCGATTTAGACGTGTCACTAGAAATTGTTTAAGTGGAGAGCGCTGGCCCTTTTAAAACGCTGCCTGTCACTGGAGGATTGGGTCACCTTGAAATGTGTTCATCTTTGAGTTAAAGGCATAAAAAGGCACTTTGAAATTTTTCAGTTAACTTTGGTGTGTGGTGTGTGTGCACCTGTGAATGTACCTCTCCTCTGCCTGCCTCAGCCATTAACAGTCATTTCCCTGGAAACCAAAGTGGTCGCACGAGAAGGATAAATGTTTCATCTCTGCTCCAACAAACTATACAGATTTTTAAGTGCTGAGACTCTCCTGGGCTGCAACTTCTGTCTTTGTAGAGTCAGGCCTACTTCCCCTAAAGCAAAGTCTGAGATAAGAGCAGCCTCTGGTCATTACTTCCTAAAAAGGTGCCGCTTAAGTGGTGCTTTGGTTCTCCTGGAATGTGGTTAATAATGTCAAGATTGTGGTGTTTAATGTCTGGTAAAAATATCCAAATTAACTGCTCTTGTAATTCAGATTCAGGTAAACTTTGCAACTGAACACCTAGTGGACACAACTCCTGCCCCATGGCCACAAGGCAGGGGTGTGTTTGTGGGTGTGTAAGTGTGTGATTTCATTCAATGTCTAACATTTGGCATTGAACTAGGTGTCTGGCATGTTTAAGGTCTGCAGACTATTACCTCTGATGTAGAGATCCTTGTATAAACATTACTTAGGAATATGTCAAACACTGTTTCCTAGGGAAATAAATAGTGTCCGCATTTATAAAGCTACCTCTTTTATTTTTTTAAACATGTCACAGTTTCACAGCAGGAAGGCATCTTAGGTATCAGTCTCACAGATAGCACCTTGTATTACAGACGAGTAATTGGAGACCTAAGGAAGGTAAAGCTATGGTCACAGGGCTGGTTAGAGGCAGTACTGGACTTGAGACTCAGGCTCTGTCTTTGCTGATTTATTCCAATAGATTGCGTTACCTCCATTTACCGTTAGCTTTGTAGGAGCTCGGCTGGGCTCTGGCCCTGAATCAGGATCACCTGAGATGCTTGTTAAAAATGCAGATTCCTGAGCTCCACAATAGCTTTCGTTACCCATATGAGAGGAGGAGCCCAGGAATCTACATTTTCACAAGCTCCCCAGATGGTTCTCATGAACACTGCAGATTTAGAACCCTGCAGTAAGCCAGAGTGACCCACATCAATTAGAGTTGCAGGGAATCTTCCGTTACTATATTCAGTTGGCTTGTATCCGCGGGTTCCGCATCCCTGAAGGGCTGATTGTACTGTGCCATTTTCTGTAAGATATTTGAGCATCCATAGATTGTGGTATCCATGGGACTCCCGGGACGAATCCTGTGGATACCGAGGGACGACTGTATTACTTTTTTGAGAAATCCTTTCTCTGTCACTTTTACCTTTACTTTAATATCTTTTATATGTCATAGTTTTTTGTATTTGGTTACCAAAGCTTCTGTAAGCAAATTTGGGGAGAAGTTAGCCTTTTATTTTCTAGTTGAAATATGTCACCAAACGTGCAAAGCATATTGTGAAGGCATATTGGAAAAATCAGGAGTGTAAGGCAGTTAAATAGGTGCATATATCTGAAAAGTGCATTGTATCTGAAATGGAGCATATTTTATTCAAATAATGCCAGTGGCTAAATGGAAAAATATAGTCAAACAGTGGTCCTGATGATGATTTTGGAAACTTATCCAAGAGTATCTTCTCCATGGTCTCAGAGACTGGAGGGGGAAGACCCTAAAGATCCCAATACCCACAGATGTGATATTGTCTACCAGAAAGAGTAATTTAGTTAATTTTCTGGTAGGAGAAAGAACATATTCATATTTCCTTGGAGATTATTAAGTTTGTGTTGTGGACTCAGGGAGGAAGGGGACAATCCTCTATATATTTGTATTTGACAAAGTAGCTCCAGCTCTGTCTATTTTGGCGTTTTGAGGGGAGATTTTTTTTTTTTCTTCAGTATTTAGGGAGAAACTGAAATGCTTCTGATAATTTTCCAAAGAAACAAGAAATGTATTTTAGTCTTGTATCTTTATAAGCAGAGTTTATTTTCCTTTTTCAAAAAGTTTTGACTCTTCAGGAGGTAATTATTACTATACTCTCAAACCCTTCCATCCAGCACGTATATGTAGAGTACCTAGTGCACACTCAGCACTATCCACATCTTTGTGAAAGAGACGAGGGCCATAGAAGTTGGGAGGCCCCGGCCTTGAGAAACTTCTCTTCATCAAACTTTGAAGTGTCACTGGGAAAGCACAGAGCTTTACTCTTGCCAAGGAAGGCAGACTTTGCTCATCCTTGGGATATGCAGTTGCCCTGTTTCAAACAATGAACCCATCAACATTGTATTGATATTTATTACTAACATTTAAAAATACTGTGGGGAATCTCTTGGCGTGAGGCAGAGATCTCATATGGGTTTTATCAGTGAAAACACCTCATGGATCTGGCTCCAGGAAGAAAAAAATCACAGTTTCATTCTGCAGATGAGTATTGTTTGGCTGGTTGTAATATTATGCCAGTAATTACATAAAATAGAGGAGCTGTGGGACTTAGTGATTAGCATGTAGAGTCTAGACAATGGGCATTGGTGCTAATAATACAGAAGATGCCTCAGAGAAAAAGCAGACTTCTCTCTGCTTCTGAAAGAGAGTTAAATTGTTTTGGTGCCGACAATAGTACATTTACAGGTCAAGTGAAATCAGGCATCCTGTGGAGTGAATGTCGGGGGATCTGTACTTGGCCATGTATGCTTCACCCAGTGCATTGTGGTTTATCAGGAAAGGATACAGGATTGGGACCCAGGCATTTTGGTCCTTTCTCTGACAGCATCTGGCCATGTGACCTTGGGTAGGGGACTCCAGTGCCCTGGCTTGTGCTTTCCAAATCGGTGCAACAGACATATGACAATGTTCGTTGATCTGTTGTAACAAATGTGCCACTCTGGTGGGGGACGTGGATAATGGGGAGGGTATGCCTGTGTGGGGCGGGGGGTAAATGGGAAGTCTCTGTACCTTCCACTCAGTTTTGCTGGGAACCTCAGACTTCTCTAAAGAGTGAAGTCTATTGAGAAAACAAAACAAAACACAGACACATGATCTCTGAGAGTCCTTCTGGTTCTGAAGTTCTTTGAGTCTTCTGGTCATTACTTAGAGTTCCCATTCTGTGGAGCTGTAGGTCTGCGATGGTCTCTGTGCTTGGAATTCATACCTTTCCCTCCTTCTCCGGTCATCACAGTCCTCCCGGGCTTTCAAGGCTCTAAGTTCCAGTGGTCAGTTTTTATCCCCCCCATTCCGTGATGATTGGACATAGTGAAATACACTATTATGTATTTTCTTTCTCTCTAGATGTTTCATGAATGTACATCTGGACTTCACAAGTCTTTCATGCAAGCAGAGCCTTTTATTTTGTATTCATTCCTCTGCATGGCAGAGTATTGTTCAGTCTTAGTGTTTCATTCATAAAAAGTACCTTGTAGATTCACCTCTTCCTCTTTTCTTCTATTCCTACACTTTGCTCATTCTATCACAAAGCTAAGTCATGACAGTGGTCTTTCTCATCTGCCCCAGGAAAATCCATATTTGATTAAACTTTTCCTTATAGCTGTTTGTTCAAGTAGAACAAATTACGCTTATCTTCTCATATTTGCTATTTTGATTATTTGGCTCCTTTAGGATGTATTTCCGTTTCATGAAAAATAAAAAATCTGACTTAGTCAAATTAATGTAATTGCGGTCTTTAGTAGAAAGGCATAATTGAATTGGGGGGACAATCAAAGAGTGCTGTCACCTACTGTATGGCTCAGGGAACTCTGCTCAATATTATGTAACAACCTAAATGGGAAAAGAATTTGAAAAAGAATAGATACATGTATATGTATAACTGAATCACTTTGCTGTACACCTGAAACTAACACAACATTGTTAATCAACTATACTCCAATATAAAATAAAAAGTTAAAAAAAAAGAATGAATCCTTTTAAGTAACTGAACCATATATTAAAAAAAAGAAATAGTGCTGTCAGGAGGTGATGAATGCGTTTAGCCACATAGGAATTCTTACAAGACTGGAAGTGGAAATGTCTGTTACAATCTGTTAAAGTTGCATGTCAAATAGTTGAATTAAGTAAATATGCTTTTCACGCTAAAGATTTTATATACGGCATCGTAGAAATAGCTTGAGTTTGGAATCATAGAGACCTGTTTGAATCTTAGCCCTGACATGTGCTGTGTGACCTTGGATAAGTACTTTAATCTCTGAGGTTCAGTTTCCTCATCTATAGAATGGACCTGTTGCCTTCGTGGCAGAATTAGTGTGAATATTCAATGAGAAATATAGTTACATCACGCTTGACTTGATGAGTGACCAATCAATGGTAGCCATTATTCCAGTAATCTTCCGAAAATACAGCTTTCATTATTTCACCTCCTCTGTTAAAGGCTTGCTTCATTTCCTCTGCTGTTCACCACTCATCTCCTGAGGTCCTTTGCCTTGTCTTATGGCACCTACTGACTTCTGTCCTGTGTTTGCATGTTGTAGTGATGCTTTATATAATAAGCTGCTTGAGGGTAGCATCTGTGTTTGTTGGGTCTCTGTGTCCCTCATATTACATAGAACAGTAGTTTTCATGGTGCCTGTAATTGTTTTTATTAGTGTTTGTTAAGTGAATGAATAAAGAAGCATTAGTGCCTTTTCTAGCAACTTACAATGCCTGTTGTGCGAAGCCCAGACATTTTGCTCTCTCTCTTTGAGGATCCTGGATCATTTGGCCTGTTCCTGTTACCCACACCTTCCCCCTTGGAGGTCAAGCTTAAATCCCTCCACTCTCCTGAAACCTTTTCTTATTCTTGTTTAGTAGATGTCTTTTAAATTATTTTGATTTTTTTTTTCTCTGTAACTTTGCTTCTCACCATATTGATTACCTGTTCCTTAACACCAAAGATGATAACTCCTACATAAGAGGCATACCTATCTGAAAACTTTGGAAAATGAATCAGTGTGGAGGTTTTACTCTTTCAAAGTATGAATGAAAAATGTTTAAAATTAATACCATTTAGGATGAAATTTTCCTTAACTTAAGTATCTTTAAAAGATGTTTTTGCCTAATAGGTAGTATATAGTCATCATAGAAATTTAAAAAAATGTATAAATAGAATGAAATTAAACTTGCCCACTATCATACTGTGGAGAAGCAGAACTCTGAAGGTTTAGTCTCTGTGTGAAGTAGAGTGCACTGGGTAAAATTTAATTGTTTTTTGGCGACTTGGAGGATCATCATTACAAGCATGTAAGTCCTTGTAAGTACTCTGTATCGTAAGTACTCAGTAAATATTAACTTTTAGAAATAAAAGGTATAAATGGACTCCTGAGGCTTTTAGAGCCACTTTTCTCTAAAGTGCCTGGGCTGCCCTACTTTTTTGGTTCACTGAGTGTATTTTTAATAAAGTGTTTGATTCCTCTCGTGTGATCAGGATGTCACTCTTCTGCTGTGGAGATCTCCACCTTCTGATTTGCTGTTTTGAACATGCACTAGGCGAGAAACAAGAGCATCGAGGTTTCTAGAATTGTGAGAAAACTAAGAGCAAGAGGGTTCTGAGTGGAGGTTCCAGCAGCCTTCCCCAGTTGGGGTCTGCAAGAGAATTAAGCCTTAATGCCCTAAGGCATCCATCATGTATAATGAAACAGTTTCTCTCTGATGCGTTTGGAAGGGTACTAGTTTTCTCCTGGGAGGAATGAGAAAGTAGTCATTCACATTTATTATTTGTTCTCTGGTTCAGATGAGGAACTGTGGTTAAGAAAGGCTAAGGCTCTCCAGTGAGTCGGGTGCATAAATGCCATCTGTGATGCTGTGAAATCTCTATTCACAGATCAGAGCCCTTCTCTTTACTTAGCTTGTGCTTCTTGGTGACATGCCAGAAAGGTACAGTTGCTGCTTGCCTGATTTTTTTTTTTAAAACAATAGTTTATCTCATGGCACCAGTTCTATGTTGGGCTCCTGTAGTGTTCTTAATAAATATCTGTTGACAGACCAATTGATTGTTTTTTACGTTTTTATTATGAAGGTTTTCAAACATTCACAGAGATGGAGAGATTGCGGTAATGAACCATATACCTATCCCGTAGATTCAACAGTCATAGTTTGCCACACTTGCTTTACTAGTCCCCCTTTTTGCTATAGTATTTGAAAGTAAATCCAAAATGACATCATACCATTTTGCCCCTACTACTTTGATATATATCTCTAGAAAACCGCATTGTTACAGAACTACTTGATCATTATCATGCTAACAAAGATAAACTTGATTTGCTTAGAATATTTTGAAAGGTAGATGCTCTTGCTTTCATGAATATGGTACTATGAATACCATTACAATAAAAGTTAATATTGATTGAGTCCTTAAAATATACAAAATCATATAGCTAAGTACATGCATTAGCCTGTACTTTCTTCCTCCCAACAATTTTATATAGTCAGTACCATTTTTATCCTGATTTTACAAAGTGAAGGGGCTGGGTTTTGAGAGGTAAGGTCTTGCCTATAATCGTATAGCTGGCAAGAGTGGTGGGCTGGGACTTAGCCCTAGTCTGTGTGACTTGGGAGACTGCTCTTAACCTGAGAACTACCTTGCCTCTTTATATACTTATTTTTAATATTTCATACTTATGTTTGTTATTCTTCATATAACCTCACATTCCATATATGACCAACTGCTAATTACCAGTCTTAATTGGAAACCAGTGAAGGTAGACAGGAAATCTATAGATAATCTCCAAATGTTATTTTAATTAAGAATTTTAAAATTCTTACTCATTATTCCTCTTATATAGGGGTTTAAAAACAAGAGACAGGGCTTCCCTGGTGGCGCAGTGGTTGAGAATCTGCCTGCCAATGCAGGGGACACGGGTTCGAGCCCTGGTCTGGGAAGATCCCACATGCCGCAGAGCAACTAGGCCCGTGAGCCACAATTACTGAGCCTGCGCGTCTGGAGCCTGTGCGTCTGGAGCCTGTGCTCCGCAACAAGGGAGGCCGCGATAGCGAGAGGCCCGCACATCGCGATGAAGAGTGGCCCCCGCTTGCCGCAACTGGGGAAAGCCCTCACACAGAAACAAAGACCCAACACAGCCAAAAATAAATAAATTTAAAAAAAAAACAAAAAAAAAACAAGAGACAAAAAATTACTTTAAAATTCAACTTTTTATATATTTATAATTTGGATTATATGGTGGACATTGCCATGGGCAAGCAATGGGGACAGGAAAAGGCCAGGGGCCTAGAGCAACCTGTTTGGATCATTAACTCCTGGGTAATCAAGAGTCAACTGGTGTTATGGATACTGCTTATGGAGCAGGGGAAATTCTGCCTGTGGGGCACCTGCCTCTTGCTGTGAGCTTTCCCCTGAACTGTCTGTTTGGAGGGTGCCTTTCCTCTTGTTTAAGAGCTGTCTGGGAGAAGAACAGAAAATTCCCTTCCCACCAATGTGTGAGAGATGGATGGTGTAAAGAGCCACTTTTCCTAGGAAAGTTACCTTTAATAAGTACCAAGGAATGACAGCTGTGCAATTTGAAACATTTAACTAGAGGGAACATTGGGTGGTGGGGGGCCTTCTTGCTATTCCCGACATCTTGCCATTTTGACTTCTGTCCACTCTGCTGGGTACAGTTGACCTTACGTAAGTCTCTCAGTCTTCTAGGGCTGTAGCTGTTAAATCCTCCCCTGCAGACTGGAGTAGCCTTGTCTGCGAAACTTGGACCAGACCCAGCTCCTGTGGAGAGCTGACTCAGTCACGTGACTGCAACAGGTGCTTCCAGTTCTGGAGCAGGCGGGGGGTGGGGGGGTGGATTGGGGAGGGGGTCTGTGTTCCTGGGGTGCACCCCCAGGGGGAATGCTTCCCGAGGAGCGTGGCTGCAGAGATGCTCTTGTAGAGCTGACTCAGCCTAACTTCCGAGTTGGCAAGTCTAATCACTTCTTGTTTAAAGTAGGGGTGCTGGTGCTTTCACGGTTTTGATGACTTGTCACAGAGCATCTCAAAGCACCAGCAAAACCAGCCCCCTCGTTAAAAACCTGTGCCACAAAAGAACTTCTTCCCGAAGAGAAATTGCAGAAGGCGATCAGGTGCTGCTGTGGGAAGCAGTGTTTTGAATCAGCACCCAGCACGTGGTGATTGCCACTCGAATTCCATTTTGGACAGAGGTTCCCAGGCAGTGTTGGCAGTCACGGTGCTCCATAATGTGACGGGGTTGGTTTGTTGGTTTTGGAAGAAAGTGTCAACTGGAGCCCTGTCTGCTTACAGTCAGGGTGTTTTATTTTATTTTTTTTAACATCTTTATTGGACTATAATTGCTTTACAATGGTGTGTTAGTTTCTGCTGTATAACAAAGTGAATCAGCTATACATATACATGTATCCCCATATCCTCTCCCTCTTGCGTCTCCCTCCCACCCTCCCTATCCCAACCCTCTAGGTGGTCACAAAGCACCGAGCTGATCTGCCTGTGCTATGCAGCTGCTTCCCACTAGCTATCTATTTTACATTTGGCAGCGTATATATGTCCATGCCACTCTCTCACTTCGTCCCAGCTTACCCTTCCCCCACCCCGTGTCCTCAAGTCCATTCTCTACGTCTGCGTCTTTATTCCTGTCCTGCCCCTAGGTTCTTCAGAAGCTTTTTTTTTTTTTTCCTGGATTCCATATATATGTGTTAGTATACAGTATTTGTTTTTCTCTTTCTGACTTACTTCACTCTGTATGATAGACTCGAGGTCCATCCACCTCACTACAAATAACTCAATTTCATTTCTTTTTATGGCTGAGTAATATTCCGTTATATATATGTGCTACATCTTCTTTATCCATATTTTAGCACATGTTAGATGCCTGCTGTTTTAGGGGTACACCTACATCCCAAGCTCCTTCTGCATGTGTTTAAATATATGTATTTAAACATAGATAAAGGCATTGCTGGAGAGCGGGCGACTGTGGTATGTAGGGATGTGGAAAGCGTTTGATATTTTCTGCAAATAAGAAGGTAGTGAGAAGGTGATAGAAGGCATGTATGGTACGTACAGTAGCTATGCAATAAATGTTTATTTAAAAAATTTTTATTTTTCTTTCAAAACTTAGTTCACTTTGGGTTCAAAGGTTGATCTCTTGTCCCAGTTTGAGAATTTGGGTATGTAGTTCGAGACCACCCAGATTAAACTTTTCTGCAAATAAATATATATGTTGGGAAGTATAGCCTTTTATTTATTTTTTTTATTTTTTTCTGGCTGCGCCGCATGGCATGTGGGAATCTTAGTTCCCCAACCAGTGATCAAACCTGGGCCTCCTGCAGTGGAAGTGTGGAGTCCTAACCACTGGACTGCCAGGGAAGTCCAGTATAGCCACTTTTTTGAAAGGAAATTGGCCTTTGAAGTCAGACTGCCTGGGATTCAAATCCTGATTCTTCTACCCATGATTTTTGAGTTTTCACACCTAAAAAAACGTGGTGAATAAAAGCTAGGCCACAGGGTGAAGATGAAATGAGGCATTACATGTAGAGCAGCAGGCATGGTGCCTGGAACGTTGTGAGCTACAATAAGGATTACTTACCCTTCTCTTTACACAGGATATAATGGGAATGTTGGAAAGTTCTGACCTCAGCGCCGAGGAATAACTGATTGTGAACAAGGATATTTGCCAACCCATGTTCCCTGCATTGGCAGGCAGATTCTCAACCACTGCATCACCAGGGAAGCCCTCCCCAAAGATTTTTTTTATTGTTCCTTTATAAACTTGCCCTCCCACCCCTCTTTGCTCTTCCCATCAACTGACCATTACACATGATGCCATTAGACATCAGGTTAATTTGCATAGAGAATTTTATATAAATAGAGTCGTACTGTATATATTGTTTTTTGCCTGGTTTCTTCCACTGCATAATTATCATGTAATTAATCCACATTCTTGCACTTATCTATAATGTATTTATTTTTATTATCGACTATTCTACTCTATGGATTTACCACAATTTGTTTATCCTTTCCCTTACTGATAAATATTTGTGTTGTTTCCAGGTTAGGCATTATAAATAAAACATTTGCTGTCATTAATCTTTTTAATTTTAGCCATCTAACAGGTGTGTAGAAGAATACCATTGTGACTTTTGTTTGCATTTCCCTAATGACTATCCTATAGAATAGCTTCTTATGTGCTAAATTGCGTTACATATATCTTTGGTAAAGTGTCTATTCAAAATTTTTGGCCACTTTTTCAAAAGGTGGGTTTTTTAATTTGTATTATTATTTTAAAAAATTAAAGTATAATGACACACAACATTATATTAGTCTCAGGTGTACACATAATGATTCAAAATTTGTATATATTGCAAAATGATCATTGCAATAATTCTAGTTAACATCCGTCACCATACATAGTTACAAAATTGTTTTTTCTTGTATTGACAACTTTTAAGATTTACACTCTTAGCAACTTTCAAATATGCTATACAGCATTATTAACTATAGTCTCAGTGCTGTAGTTTACATTCTAATGACTTATTTATTTTATAACTGCAAGTTTGTACCTTTTGATCCCCTTTACCTATTTCATGCATACCACCATCCCCCACCTCTGGCAACCACTAATTTGTTCTCTAAATCTATAACATTGTTTTGTTTATTTGTTTGTTTCTGTTTTCCTTAGATTCCACATATAGGTAAGATCATATGGTATTTGTCTTTCTCTATCTGACATATTTTTCTTAACATAATGCCCTCAAGGTCCATCCATGTTATCTCAAATGTCAAGATTTCTTTCTTTTTTTTTTTTTTTTTTTTTTTAAGATTTCTTTATTGATTGATTGATTGATTGCTATGTTGGGTCTTCGTTTTTGTGCTAGGGCTTTCTCCAGTTGTGGCAAGTGGGGGCCACTCTTCATCGCGGTGCGCGGGCCTCTCACTATTCTGGCCTCTCTTGTTGTGGAGCACAGGCTCCAGACGCGCAGGCTCAGTAGTTGTGGCTCACGGGCCTAGTTTCTCCACGGCATGTGGGATCTTCCCAGACCAGGGCTCGAACCCGTGTTTCCTGCATTAGCAGGCAGATTCTCAACCACTGCGCCACCAGGGAAGCCCTCTTTCTTTTTTTATGACTGAATAATATTTCATTGTGTATATATACTTTTTTTTTATACATCCATTCATCAGTGGACACTTTGTTTCCGTATCTTGGCTATAGTAAATAATGCTGCAATGAACATGGGGGTGCATATATCTTTTCGAGTTATTGTTTTTATTTTCTTTGTCTAAAAACCCAGAAGTGGAATTGCTGGATCCCATGGGAGTTCCAGTTTTAATTTTTTGAGTAACCTCATATTGCTTTTCACAATGGCTATACCAATTTACTTTCCCACCAAGGGTGCAGAGGGGTTCCCTTTATTCCACATTCTTGCCAATGCTTATCTCTTATGTTTTTGGTGATAGCCATACTAACAGGTGTAAAGTGATATCTCCTTGTGGTTTTGATTCCCATTTCCCAGTAATTAGTGATATTGAGCATCTTTTATGTGCTACCTGTTGGCCATTTGAATACCTTCTTTGGAAAAATGTCTTTTCAGATTCTTTGTTCATTTTTTAATTGGATTATTTGACTTTTCTGCTATTCAGTTGCATGAGTTCCTTACATATTTTGGATATTAACTCCTAATCAGATGTGTGGTTCGCAAATAGTTTTTCCCATTCCATAGGTTGCCTTTTCATTTTGTTTATTATTTCCTTTGGTGCTCAGAAGCTTTTTAATTTGATATAGACTCACTTGTTTGTTTTTTATTTTGTTGCTTGTGCTTTAGGTGTCATATCCAAAAAAATCATTGCCAAGATCCTTGTGAAGAAGGATTTTTTTTATGTTTTCATCTGGGAGTTTTATGTAAGCCTGGTTTCAGGGCTTACATTCAAGTCTTTCATCTATTTTGTGTTAATTTCTGTGTATGGCGGAAGACACTGGTCTTGTTTTATTCTTTTACGTGTGGTTGTCCAGTTTCCCCAGCACCATTTATTAAAAAGACTGTCCTTTCCCCATTGTATATTCTTGGCTCCTTTGTTACAAATTAATTTACCATATACATGTGGGTTTATTCCTGGTCTCTCTATTTTGTTCCATTAATCAATGTATCTTTTTTTTATACTAATATATATCATAGTTTTGAGTACTATAGCTTTGTAATATAATTTGAAATCAGGGAGCATGATGCCTCCAGCTTTGTTCTTCTATCTCAAGACTGGTTTGGCTATTTGGGGTCTTTTGTGATTCCATACAAATTTTAGAATTTTTTGTTCTATGTATGTGAAAAATACCATTGAAATTTTGATGAGGATTGCACTGAACCTGTAGATTGCTTTGAGTAGTATGGACATTTTAACAATATTAATTTTCCCAACCCATGAGCACAAAATATCTTTTTCTTTGTTTCCTCTTCAACTTCTTTCATTAATGTCATAGTTTTCAGTGTACAGGTCTTTCACCTCCTTGGTTAATAAAAGTGTGGGCATCCTTGTCTTGATCCTGATCTCAAAGGAAACTCTTTCAGCTTTCCACCATGGTGTATGATGTTAGCTGTGGACTTGTTATATAAGCCCTTTATGATGTTGAGGTATGGTCCCTCTATGCCCATTTTGTTGAGAGTTTTTCTTGAATGAATGTTGAATTTTGTCAAGTGCTTTTTTTCTGCGTCTATTGAGATGGTCATATGATTTTTATCCTTCATTTTGTTAATGCAGTGTGTCACATTGATTGACTTGTGGATATTGAACAATCCTTGCATCCCTAGAATAAATCCCAGTTGCTCAGGTATGTGATTCTATTAATTACTGTAGAATCTTGTTTGCTAATGTCTTGTTGAGGATTTTTGCATCTATATTTACTGTTCATCAGGGATTAAATCTTTGGGAAAGAAATAGGTGATCCAAAATGATTAGGTTATAAAACATGTTCTTATTAGATTCTTGTATTTATTTTTATTAGTCATTCTATGAGCCATTTATTGATTTTATTGTTTTGGCATCCTTTTCTGGTTTTGGTATCAGGGTAATGCTGGCCTCCTCAACTGAGTTTCAAAGTGTTTCCACTTCATTTTTTGGAAAATTTTGAAAAGGATTGGTATTAATTCTTCTTTGAATGTTTGGTAGAATTTACCAGTGAAGTCATCTGGTTCTGGACTCTTTTGTTGGGATATTTTTGATCACTAATTCAATCTCTTCTTGGTTTGTTCAAATCTTATTATTGGGTTTTAAGAGTTCTTTATATGTTCTTTATAGATACAAGTTCTTTATCAAATATGTTACTTACAAGTATTTTCTCCAGTCCATGGCTCCTATTTCGATTTTCTTCACTGTGAATGCTTTTTTCAAAGAGCAGACATTTTTATCATGATGAAGTCCAGTTGATTGATTTTTTTCTTTTATGTATTGTGATTTTAGTGTCATATCAAAGAAATATTTGCCTCACCCACGGTCACAAAGATTTTCTCCTATGTTTTCCTGTAAAAGTTGTATAATTTTAGGTTTTACAATTAGGTCTACAATCCATTTTGAGCTAACTTTTGTATAAAGTGTGAGATATGAATGAAAATTGATTTTTTGTTTACACAAGGATCAAATTGCTCCAGGACTATTTGTCGAACAGACGATCTTTTCTCTACTGAGTTGCCTTTGTAGCACAAAATCAAAACTATTATGTCATGAGTTTTGCCCAAACCCAGTCAGATTCCCATCTTGAAAATCCACCTTAAACCATTGGAGTTCAGACCCCTAATCTTGTAAATATGTTCCCACAACTCGTGCTTCTGATAACTGCTAAGATTCTGCCAAGGTGGTGTTCTCACTCGCTGATGGAGGTTTAAAAAACTTAGCGGTGCTTCATGGAGAGATAACCAACTGACAAATTCCAACCCAATCTGATAATTTCTTTATTTTAAATTGAAATAATTATTTAAGAATGTGTTTAGATAGGAGATATTATACTTTATTAGGGTTCATTTTGTCAGGTGTGATTTCACAAGGAATTTTTTTATCATAACTTAAGACTTACTGTTGTGAAAAATATTTGACAGTAGCTTTTGAAAAGCACAATTAGTCAAATTTGCACTTAAAATGATAATTCTTTTATTTTTAAATTAGAACTGTTTATCCTTTAATATTTAATAAGGGCTTCATAGGAGTGCTTCTCACTTTTATTTGTTTATTCATACAAAAATTTCCTTTGGGAAACATTAGTTTGTAACACTGCAACAAGAAACTACAGGAACTATAGGACTAAAAACAGTCACATTTGGTCACAGCAAGTCGTGGCAAACATAATATAAACTACGGCTTAGAGACCACGATGGTATAGATTAAATCTTTGGGATAGAAATGAGTGATCCAAAATGCATTAGGTTATAAAACATATTCTTATTAGATTCTTGTATTTATTTCTGTTAGTAATTATAAATATAAGCCATTTATTGAAGTCTCATGATATTTCTAGCCGTGACCATTTTCCAGGAAGTGTTTTTATAAAATACACGTGATTTTATTCTCATATTAAAACTGTGGCTACTGAGGGCTTCCCTGGTGGCGCAGTGGTTAAGAATCCGCTTGCCAATGCAGGGGACACGGGTTCGAGCCCTGGTCTGGGAAGATCTCACATGCTGCGGAGCAGCTAAGCCTGCAAGCTACAACTACTGAAGGCCCCGCCTAGATCCCGTGCTCTGCAACAAGAGAAGCCACCGCAATGAGAAGCCTGCGCACCGCAAGAAAGGGTAGCTCCGGCTTGCCGCAGCTAGAGAAAGCCCACGAGCCCAAGGCAACCAAAAATAAAATAAATAAACATAAATAAATTTTTTAAAAAATGGGGATACTGAGATTTAGAGAGCTCTGGTGAGGAGCAGAGCTCCAACGCCTTCCTTGTCTCCTATTCTGTTGGGCTCTGTACCCTCTCCTTCCCTAGGTCCACAGAGCCTCAAGTCTATTGAAACTGATTTGGTCCTCTCTCCTCAATGTCAACCTGCCTGTTTTCTTTGTTACTTCTTTGCTCTAATACACTACCCAGATCGTGGCTTGGAGGATTTGTATGCAGGGTTATTTACCATACACAATTAGGAAACCCCTCCCCGTGTGTTCTTCGGTCTCTGGCCATGGCATTGGCAGTAGTCTGGGCTCACTCTCACTTATCACTGAGCCTCTGATTGGAGTCCTGGCGGCCAAGGCACTGTCACTCATGACAGCACAGCCTTTCTCCTTTGATACTTTCATAATCTGAAAATGAAATGCACATCTTTCACTGGTAGATTAGAAATAGAATTTTCTTCTCTACTTTTCGTTTGCATACTAGGTTTTAAAGCCTCAAGTGACTGTGTGAACTTTATCTTGTCTCTGCCAGCTGTCTGCATCAGCAGCATGGGGTGACTTTGGTTGCCAGACCTTTCTCATGCTATCCACCCATCAAATGGCTTCAACCCAGGGTCCCAGGAGTGTGTTGGTTTCCTGAGAAACAAAATCTTATCTTCCAATAGAACGCTTACTTCCAGCTACTCACTGGCACATACAGAGTCATACAGAGTTTGTAAACCTAGCTTTTCTTCTTACTACTTGGAGATTAATCCTATAATGCCCTCATTCTTCCAGAACACTAGTTCTCTGGAAGAAAGCCCCCTTAGTCCTACATCCACACCCCATCCCCCTCAAGAATTTTTTTTAAATCAGGTGGTAGGGAGTAAGGCAAGCTATTATGCATTTCAAGAAAGTGCTAGTAGGCATGTTAGAAACCGACCTTGCTGCTGGGTATCCAGTTTTATCTGGGGGTGGGGTGGGCTGGGGAACTCCGCCCTTACCAGGAAGTTTGTGCTAAAGTGAAAAGCATTTTGTACAAATAGTTACCCTTCCAGCATTCATCCATATATGCCCCGAGGCTGTGATAAGTTTGTGTTGTCATCATTTAGTATCAGCTCATTTAATGCCATATTATATGAGCCACTCCTGAAAATGAGCCTTAGTCTCCTTTAAGAAAATACTGCCCCGTGTTTCAGGCAGAATTTTAATTTAGCTTTGGGCACAATTTCCATGAATTAATTACAATGGGGGCATTTACATGAAATCCTTAGGTCCTGCAGTAAAGCATTTATCACTTTGCTAAGAAATTAAAAATGTAGTACTAAATGATTTGCTAGTATACAAGAATTGTAGAATAATTTAACATAGTACACTGAGGTGCAATTAAAAAGTCACCAGAGGTCACTCTTACTTAAAGGAAACATGGCTTCAAAAATCCTTCCCTTAGAAGAGAAGCAGAGTACTGTGCTGCCATTCTTGTCTCCTTAGTTGTGATTACAGGATATTGCAAGATCAGTTATTTTGATATTTCTTTATTTTCTGTTTGTATTTTACTCCCTGAAATCCACAGAGGTATCATGTTCTTCATACTGAGCATCTTTATTAAGAGTCACATGCTCTGAGGTGCTCCATGTCTGAATATCCAGGCAGATAGCCCTTTCTGAATTGAATATATCTCTAAGCTCAGTTCGTCTGGGTCTCTGGCTGACTCTTCAAAAGTCAATGCTAGTTTTCACTTTTCAGCCTCTGTTTTATTTAGATGTGTTTAGTACTCTGATTAAAAGTTCAGTAAGTTAAAAGTACCTATGTAAATTTGCATGGCTAAGAACATTTTAGATACTATAGAGTCCTTGATCACCGCAAAGATGGCTACTTTAGTTGTTCAAGTGTCAAGTATATATTTAAAGGTCTTTGCAGACTTAAAGATTCATAGAGGGTACACAAACTGTGTTTGATAATTGCTTGCTAATCTCATTTGACAGTATCCTTTGGAGCAGTAGAAGTAATGGTGAATGAATCTTATTATAGTCTAGATTAGGTAATTTGACCAATTGGATTTTTCCTTAACTCTCGAATATTTGGGAGGTGTTTGTTTGTATGTGTAGATGTATATACAAGGAAGGTATTTCAAACCATATTTGAAATTTGTTACTACATAAATCAAGGTAGAGGGTTCTTTTAGTCCTGTCCCATCATTTGAGAAATTCTAAAGAGGAGTTTGCCAGCAGGATGGGATTTAGGCTACCAACAAGAAATCACGAACACCAGCATTTGCTCAAGTCTTTTGATCGCTAACCTTTTATTCCTAAGAAGTGTTTTAAGAACTCAAGTAATCTTTTCAGACAAGACTTTAAAATTAACAAAAATGAAATATTCTTAAGCCCTGATAAAATAATGAGAACTGTATGTAAATTTTTAAAAAGGTAAAGATCTTCTCCCCAAAAGGATACAGTGACATTTTTCCTCTATTTACAACTGGTTCTCAGTAGTAAATTAGTCAGACCGGGGTGGGGGTGGGGGGTCAACCTGGGTGGGGTTCTGGCATAAGACATACTCTCATACAGGACTTGGTTGAAACATTTGACATCTCAGAAATTATCCATGTTTTGACATGAATCTTTATAATTAATGGGAAATTTTAAGTCAGGAGGAGTCTACACAGGGCGAGAGTAATGTTTCTAAATAGCCAAAAACATGGGCTTTTTTTTTTTTTTTTTCTCTTATTCTCTGTCTTTTTGAAGATAAAACAAGTTGAATGGACAGCATCCTCTGGGACCTGATATTTAAAAATTGTGCATCTCTACTTGGTCTGCCTTCTAGAACTCTTTGTATTTAGTCAAGATGAAAGTGTTATTCTAATGGAGTTATCCTCTTAAATGGAATGCAAGAGGAAAGTTAGAATATAGATTCCAAGTTAGAGCCCTGTTTTCCAGAAGTTGTTGTGCAGACAGTGGTTGGTTTGCTCACTTCCTACCATGAGCCACAAGTGGAAGAGGGCAGTAGCTCTCTGTTTTAGGATTATCCCTGTGCATCTACTATTTGTTTATGAACTTTCAGATCTTTGGGGGGGGGCGGGGAGGAAGAAGAGATATAATCTGAATAAGAAAATGTCAGTATTTTGATTGCATATTTAGTATTGTAAATCTGTCTCCTGGATCGCATGTCACTTTGAGGAGTAATGTTCACTCTTTCCCGATTAAGGAACAACACAATTGGAAGTTAATTTACAGCTGAATTATTTTCCCCATATAAGTAAAGTACCAGCTATAGCTAGTAGCTGCTGTCCTCCCTAACTCTACTCCCCAGTGAAAAGAAAAAGGACTGAAGTCTCTGAAAAGGACTGAAGCCAGCGTTAGACATTTCAGCCGCTGTTGATGGTGATTATTTGACGTAAATGATGATATTTGTAGACCCAGGGGTTCAATTTAGTGAGTGTTACACACTCATCCGCACCTTGTTAAATCTCAGTACTTGTAATTTTCTCTAGAAGTCTTCTTTTGTTTCCTTCCCCTGTCAAAAGTGCCCTCTTGTTGTGAGAATAAAAGATGTATTTCTGGCCCACTACAGGTGGGGCACACAACTTGAATCACTGTTCTAGGCGTGGTAATCAGGATTTGTTCTTACCCAACAATGTCTCCTGCCTGTTATGTCCTGCATATGTATGAGAGGTCTCTGCCCTTGGTTGGGGGAGCAGATCAAGCCCATTTTGTTGGCCAGCATGGGAGACAAACATGTGCTCTTCATGTAATAATACCTAGTGCTTGATCTAGGCAAATATATTAGCACCTCAATTTGAAGATTTGTATCAGATTTGAATCCTTTCTTCACTGGAGCAATGGCTCCTTGTGTGCTAACGTGTTACTGTATCATCTTTCATGAAAGTTTATTAATATGATCCTCTAATAGATATTATCACACAATATTATTCTTTTAAAAGAAAAATAACATAACACAGTATAATAGTGAGACACTTGTTGTATAAATTATCCTAACCTAATAACATGATTAACCTTAAGAATTTGGTATAAAAATACATGAATTGCAGACTGGAGGAACTGAAGATAATGCTACAACTGCTAAGAAGTATAAAATCGTGAGAATTGATTTAAGTGAATGTCTAATAGTGTGTTTATCAAATGTCTCTTCTCAAGGGTATTGTTTGTCAGAACTCCTGTCATTTCAGTGGGCACAGATTCTTTGTAATTATTTGCTAAGTGTCATCAACATATTCTATTGCTATGTGAGCACAGTCAATCTCAAGTAATGCCATGTGTGCTAAGACAATACAGTCCATAAAGAAGTTTTGACCTTGGGTAATATGGACTAAAATCCTGCTACTGTTTTAATTGGTGCAGGCTTCTTTTTGTCTCAATAGTGTGCTTAGTGGTTTTCTAGAGTGAGTCGAATCCCCCAAGTTAATCAGGATTATCCCTGTGAATCTACTGTTTCTTTATGAATTTTCAGATCTTTGGGGAGGAAGAAGAGAGATGATCTGAATAAGAAAATGTCAGTATTTTGGTTGATATTTAGATTGAATTACTTTCGTCTACCTGTTTCTGAAAGGCATGAGACCATATGTACTATGTTCCTTGGTGTAGGGAGGGAGCCTATCAGGAGATGTGCCCCGGGAGCAGGTGAGTGGGGAATCCATTCGTGATTCGGTGAAACATGTTGGGGAAAATGAGCATAGACTATGGAGGGAGGTATTTAGTAAGCACTGGAGCTTGGACTTGTTGGAAAGAGTCTTCCACAAACTGGTAAACGGACCGTTTTTTTTTTTTAAATCATATTTGAATAAACTTCCCAGAAATACTGAGGTCAGAATATTTTTGAAAACTTCGGGAAAACAACAACATTTTTTTCTCCAAAAAAACTTACAAAGTCCATGTGACTATCAACACAGAGTGACAGGCAAGGCTAGAGCTGTGAGGGTCCTGAAGCTTATGCAACTGGGGGAGACTCTTTAAGCAAACAAACAAACAAAACGACCCTAAAGACACATTATCAGTGACCCTCCCATGCCTGAAAGCCTGTTCTGGGGAGAAGACTGGAGCTCAAGAATGTCTGCTCCTTTGAGTTGATTTGGAAAAAAAACCCCAAATCATTCAAGAGTACTAAATAAAGGACATATTCACTGACAAAAATCTCAATTAACTGAGCAAATTTGAATTTGAATTTTTCCCTTTAAATCAAAATCAGAATTTGAATATAAAAGTATACTTATAAAAGTATAAACGAGTTCAAACAATTTGGAATGAATAGATCCAGGGTTTACCTGCAATTCTAATTCTAATCCTGAAAAACAAATATGAAATTAACCTCTGGATCTTCTCCCCACTTAACTTTTCAGAGCCTTTAAAGGCTTGGCTTCAACATACAAAGTTCTTCAGAGAAACTTCCAAAGTGTCCCCACTCAATCTGCCTACCTGGGGCCCGTTGCGGTGCTGATTGCTAGAGGCTCTGTTGCATCATATCGAATAACATTAAAAAACTGAGTTATTTATGTCTACCTATTTCTGAGAGGCAGGAAACCATATGTAATACGTTCCTTCAAAATATCATACTTGTTTTGTCCAGTTTGAGTTCTATGGCATAAGGTTAAAATCTGTGTGCTAATTAAAGTTATACACAACTTGTAAATACTGTAAAAACTAACACAACATTGTAAATCAACTAGACTCCAATGTAAAATAAAAAGTTAAAAAAAGAGAGGGTATGGTAGAGTGACCTTTTGACATTATGCAGGAACATTGTTTAATAGGCCCACATGATTGTTTAATTACCTAGAAGAATGCACCCATGTCTGACTTGGTCATTTACCATTTGACTGGAGTTTAGACGCTGAAATTGATGATTTCTTTTTTTTTTTTTTTTTTTTTCAGGTACATATGGTAACTACAAAGGTTGTATTGCCCTGTAGGACACTGATCAGTTTTTTTGTAACCTAGCAATCTCATTCTAATGTTCTTCTATAAATGCCTGTAAATTCCTAGTTTCTCAAAATGCTCTTTTACTGGATTAGTCATTAATGAGTTTATGATTCTTTGGCATGCATTTGTTCTGTATTTGTACGTGTTGTGTTTTTAACTTTTTGAAAATAATGCTTTGACATAGAGATTGCACATGTCTGGTAGGTGTACACATAACTTTGTGTGATAATACATGTGCTTAGTTTGAGTGTTGCTTTACAATAAATTTCCTTTCTGGTTCATTAGAAACTTTACTTTTCAATAATAATATAGGGAGTCTGGCTCGCCATAAAAAATAAAAATATTCTCCTTAGTTTCCAGGTAATGGGTATTTTCAGTGTACTGATTTGAAATAGAATTGAAACATAAAGTACTTGAAATTTTGAGTAGTTTAAAGTTGGAAACTGTATAATTTTTATTTAAATATATGCCCGTTTAATGGACCAGTTTAAAAAAAAACCTCCCTCCAAGGCTGTTAATCACAAATGAAAAAATGATATATTTTATCTAGGCTATGGCTTTTATTAAGTTTTTACTCGGTAGTACATCAGGAAAAGATACTCATGGAGGATGTGCTAGTGATAGCTAACTCATGGAGAGAAACTTGAAAAAAGTTTGTTTTTTAAACTGGCAAATATGATCCTTTCGGATGAGTCATTTTAGGGCTATGGTAGATGGTGTATCAGATATTTAAATTGATGTGTTCCTAAGTTGTATCACCTGTGGTTCCATCTCTGGCCTTAGTGGCTGTCACCTGTGGAGAAGGAATTTGTATGCCACGTGTTCCCTGGACCACTGTGGGAGGAAGGGGCTGGTGAACCTTGTTTGGAATCAGTGGCAGTTTCGATAACCTCAGAAGCCACTGAACGCTGTGGCGTAGACCTAGGGTCCCCACATGCTCGTTTCAGTAGCATCTCATTACTTGGGGTGTTCGAGACCCAACAGAGGGTTTCTCTGGAGCTTAGGAGCAAGCAGTGGCATTGCTGCTTGGATGATGCAGGAGCGACCTGCTGCCTTGAGACATAAGACCAGGTGCCACCTGCAGTTGTCAAGGTTGTAATTAGTTTTTATTTTAACATTTATAAATCCTCAGGCAGCCAAAGAGCTTGCTAAAGTGAAGCTAAATACACTCTTCCTCGGAGTGGTGAATTGGTGGGAGAAGTGGCAGAATGAACCATGTGTGTGTACGTATGTTTGTGTGTCTTAAGGGAGGCTGGTTGGGTAGAGAGACCTGCGGAAGGAATTAAAAACCACTGTCAATAGCTGTAAGAGAGGCACAGATTGGATTAGGTGACAATCCAGTTACGTGGGATTGAGCTATTTCTTACTTGTTACCATGCAGAACGGATATTCTCCACTTTGGATTTCTGAGCATGTGAGCAATCAGGAAATACAAAGCCATCTGCCCTGACCCAGTTGAACCCCAGTTGAACCCCAGTTGAAACGATTGCCTTCACGTGTCGGAGGTGTTTTGTGTTCTAGGATATTGCTGTGCAGCCACCGTTAGAACCAGCAGCACTTCACCTGCCTCTGAGGCCTTGCCAGGTCCTGGTTCCTGTTAATACAGTTCTAAGGAATGGCTGGTAGGATTTTGATTTAAAGGCGAGTAGAGATAATAAAGGGAATCTGATTAGCATGCGAAAATAATTCAGTAATTTGATTCAGGTCAAAGAAAGTAATTTTAATATAAACTTCTATTATGGAAGAAAATATTTTAAGAACTGTTAAGTATTTTAATGTCTCAGATTTGGCTGATGTAAGAACAATAATATGTTTCTATAGACATCTGTTCAAATGTTTGGAGATGATCAAAATTAAGGATTTGTCATATAGCTTTACGTTTGCTGTGTCTTTGATGATTAGAAACTTGAGAATAAGGACATTGCTATACACTAAAAGTATAATAATACAACATAAAAAGAAAAATATGGCTGTGTAATGTCATCAAGCTGGCTAGCTGCTGTGTGTCTGTGATTCTTTTTTTTTTTTTTTTTTTTAATTTTTTTTTTTTTATAGCTACTTGATTTATTTATTTATTTATTTTTGGCTGTGTTGGGTCTTCGGTTCGTGCGAGGGCTTTCTCTGGTTACGGCAAGTGGGGGCCACTCTTCATCGCGGTGCGGGGACCGCTCTTCATCGCGGTGCGCGGGCCTTTCACTATCGTGGCCCCTCCCGTTGCGGGGCACAGGCTCCAGACGCGCAGGCTCAGTAGTTGTGGCTCACGGGCCCAGCTGCTCCGTGGCATGTGGGATCTTCCCAGACCAGGGCTCGAACCCGTGTCCCCTGCATTAGCAGGCAGATTCTCAACCACTGCGCCACCAGGGAAGCCCGTGTCTGTGATTCTTAGGCTTCTCTGCAACGTTGTGTTAACTCATGGAAGTTTTCTTTTTTTAATTAATTAATTTTTGGCTGTGTTGGGTCTTCATTGCGGCACTGAGGCTACGGGCTTTCTCTAATTGCGACCAGCGTGGGTTACTCTTTGTTGTGGTGCGCGGACTTCTCATTGAGGTGCCTTCTCTTGTTTCGGAGCATGGGCTCTAGGCGCAAGGGCTTCAGTAGCTGCGGTGCGTGGGCTTAGTTGCTCCGCGGCATGTGGGATCTTCCTGGAGTAGGGATCGAACCCGTGTTCCCTGTATTGGCAGGCGGACTCTTCACCACAACTCCACCAGGGAAGTCTCGATTCACGGAAGTTCTGATAAGAAAACCTGTGAGCCTTGACATTTCAGAGCACATCCTTTTCTATGGTGTGAACCATGCCGTCATTGCGAGGGGTTAAAAAAATTGGGGGACTGAAAGAGGATATGTTGACTAGAGTTTAGTTAAGGTACGTATAAGAGAGTTTAAGGGAGCAAACGCCAAATTACTCTTTGCTTTCTTAAAGTGACAAGGAACATTTCTGAAAAATATTTTTTCTGGCATAGAACACAGTAGAATTGACAGATCTCAGAGTCAATTACCTATTAGAGGTAAGTCAAATGATCTATTTTGAACTATGGTACAAGGTTAACAAACATAATATTGATTTTCCAGTTTAGAAGAATAAATTTTGGATCATAATTATTTAGTATTCTTTTGTCATGATGAACTACTGATCTATTTTAAGAAACCTGACAACCTGATCTTTGGGAGACTTGCATCGCTATGGACTGATTTCACTTGTTCTTCTTCTAAGTGATAGGATTCATTTGTTGGAGGATAGGCTGCATGTTTGCCTAGGGAAGGTTCCTTTTCCTCATGAATATTGCTGCAAGGTGAAGCAGGAGTGGGGAGATACATCCTGCAGGCTATTGCGCATTTGAGCATGAAAAGGACATATGTTGTATCTTAATCACCATCCCAATTCCCTAGGGATGAGACTGGCTTCCCCACCCTCCCAAGGCCTCCTTCCCAACCCCCAGCATCAGCATGCCCAGAGCCTTCATGAGCATCTTCTTCCATTTTCTTAGATGGAGGTGATGCCGAATGACTTCCTGGGTTGACTTGCGTGGATTTGGCCAGCCAAAGAGGTGTCCTTCCTCCTTCACTACTTCCTGTGGGATCCATCCCCCTGAGGTCTTCCACTGTTATTCCATTTCCCAGGTGTAAGAGGGACTGAAGTGGGAGGATGGCAGTGAGAATGAAAACGTGACACTGCACACAAAGAACACTTTCAGGACTCAATGGTTGTTTGATTCTATGTGGAGTAATAAGAAATGGGAGTGTGAAGGACTGGGGTATTGGCAAGTGACTTCAACACAACGGGGAATTGTTGGTTCACATCATTGCATTTCAGGCAAGGTTAGATCCAGATGAGGCTGTGCCATCAGGATCAGCCTCTCTTCATGTTTCCGCTCTGTCTTCCCAGTGTCAGCTTGATGCTCAGGCAGGAATCTGCTTGGTAGCTCCATGTCCAAGGTCGACCTTCCTAATCACAGTGGTAGAGAGAATGCTTTCCTCTATTTGGACTTTGGTCCTTATTACCCTGAAGCACTAAGCATGTATTTATTTGTTTATTCCCTCAACTCAAGCTCCAAGAAAGCAGAGACTTCCTCTTTCTTTTTTGTTGTTATTCCTACTTCCTAATCCCCAGAGCCCAGGGATGGTCCTGGAAGACAGTGGGTTCTCAATACATATTTGTTGGATAAGTAAAAAGGTGAATGATTCTCTTTCCCCAAACAACCAGCAAGATCCCCAGATCTGACTTCCACTGTTTTGTCTGTGTTGTGACTGCTCTTATCCAGCTACTGTGACAGGAAAGGTTGGCCCTCATGACCAGTGGTGGAGCCAGGAAGTGATTGCAACTTGATCCTTGACCAGGTGCTTTGACTGCATCATTTTGACAAGAAAGCAAAATGCACAATCCACATTTAGGTAATTCGTTTAACATCTATTATGAAAAGCACTAGCTTTCAGGCTCTTACTGGCTTCATAGAACAGATGCTTGGTTACACGTCTCCCTCCTTCATCAGATTTTAAACTTCCTGAAAACAGAATCACGCTTCTTTGTTCCTGCAGTGCTTTGCTGATGGTACTCAGTAAGTACCAAAGAAATGGAGAAATGAATATATTTTAAATATGCTACCTTGAAAGTATATAGACTATCTGCAGAATCCCCCTGTGTATTTTATCATCATTTTTTAGGTGGCCTAATACAAATGCATTTTTATGTGACTATCCCTGAGCTCTCTACTAGCCAACTGATTTGTTCATGGAAGGATCCATTGGCTGATTTTGAGTGTTTTGTTTTCTTCCAGTAGGAAAATGCCTGACATAACTTCTGACCCAAGGCTTTGATAAAAAGCATGGTGCCTGTTCTAGAAGTTGCTGGGAAGCCCTGAGGGAGAGCTTGAAAAGGCCAGGTGTCAGGGGAACTACCAAAGACCAACAAGCAGCAAAGAGGAGGCCTTCTGGCAGGTATTATTAGGCAAGATGACTGTTATCTAGGGAGATCTTGATCAAGTCTGATCTCAGCAAGGCTCCATATTCAGGAGGAGCCTGAAACAGAGGTGCCTGCGGGCAGTGTGTAATTGGCCTTCTCCACAAGCCTGGTTCACAGTGTCTACCTGATACTGGAAGCAGCATCTAATCCAGGTGGGAAAGGCTCACTGCACATCAGGGCAGAGGGCCTGCAGGTGCACAGGTGGCCATTGCACTTCAGTGTAGGTGCCCAGGTGTCTCCTTGACACCCATGAGGCTAAATTCATTTGGGTCACAGCTGCCTCTGGGAGTGAGAACCACGGACTCTGTGTCCAGTAACCTGCAACATCAAGTGGAAGCTCCCATTGTGCTTGCAGACTTGACCCCCTGGTCTAGGATGAGGAATTTCTGAGTCTGTTTATGGCTGGCCATTATTGTCAACAAAACCTGTTACTATCTTTGAGAAGTTTTATGACTAGCTAGCTCAAAGGCATGACAAAATGCACATGCTATCACTTCAAGACTACCTCTATTTTCAAACAAAGATCGTTCGTATTTTCAGAATTACATAGAAGGGCCCAGTGGAGGTGTAGAAATGAAGATGATTCCAGCAGCACTCCTTCAAACAGCATAAAACTATAAAATTCAACAAGATGTACTAACCTAATGAGTCACACTTTCAGATAGGCAGTGGAGTGGAGTGGTTATGAAAGGAATGTTTGGATTAGGCTTCTGCTTCCACTGATGAATGCCAGCTGTGTGACCCTGGGTCATTTGCTTATCCTTTCTGTGTCTCAGCTTCCTTGTCTCCAAAAATAGAAGTAATAATTATAACCCATCTCATAGACTTGTTATGAAGATTAAATTAATTAATATATATAAAGAATGCCTGGAACATAGTAAGTCCTCAGTGAATTTTAGCCATTACTATTGCTCCTGTTGATCTCAAGTGTAAAATCAGAAATGTGACTTTGGGTAGAATAATCAGATAAGGAATTTTAGGGAAAGGCATTTATACTGGGTATTTCCATTATTCAAAGTATTATCACTAATACTGCAAGATTAAGACAATATTACAAAAGAAGAATATTTAAAAATAAGTTTATGTCATAGAATTAGAAACTCTAACAGTACATTGATATGTTTCAGCTTTCCGTAATATTATCTCTCTCTAAGCAATAAAGCTTTTCAGATTAAGCTATTTGGATTAAATTGTCACTAGCAACTTTGACTTCTTTCGGTTTTATATATTTTTCCACTAGCGGAAAAGGACTCCCCAGATCAAGACAATATGCTCCTGAAACATATACTGCTTGTTATCTGGCTGTTTTTTATGAAGTCTTCTAAGACATATAGTATCTGACCATCAGTATGGGTGTTTGACATTTATGATAGTGAAATGAGTGTTAGTGTCCAAGTCAAACATGTTTTGTATGCTTTGGAATGTCATCTCACTTAGAATGGGTATGAAAACTTTGGTGTGGATCCTTGGAAAGAGAGCATTACTGTTTGATTGTGAAAGGTTAGGTTTAGCCCCATCTCTTGAATTTTCTCATGTCCCCTTTTCTTCAGTCATCCCATCACTGACTTATTCAAACCCTCTAAATCTCTGGCATTTACTATTGTTGTCTTCATGATTTTCCTGTCTCTACCTCACCTCCTTCTGATCCATTTGCTATCCTGCTGCCAGAATAATCTTTCTAAAGACCACTTACCTGATGATCTTGCTTTTCTGGGTAAAGATTTTCGAATCTTCCCTCACATCACCCACAGCCACACACACACACACACACACACACACACACACACACACACACACACACACACACACACACATACATTTATTCCTTGAAAGGTCCCTTCCCTTCACTTACTGTTCCTAGTCCCTCCTTTAACTGACCCTAAACTACAACCACCACCTAGCTACGCTGGCATTCTTCCATCAGGACTTTCAGTTACCCGTCCCTCTACTTCTGGCACTTTCTCTCCGTATCTTGTCTTCCTGTTGAATATAGTCATCTAGGCTCTTACAGATCCATTTCCAGGAAACATATGCTCACAGTAAAAATAAAAACATAAAATGCAAGAGGAAGAATCATCAGAAATAATAAACTACAGAATTAGACCAAAATAAATGTATATATTGAAAGAGATTTAGGATATAAAATTTGTTTTATATGTATAAAGAAATAAAAGAGTAGAAGAATGGAAAGAATAAGAGACTATCAAAATGATCAAGTAGAATTGAAAAAGAGTAGTATTGAGAAATGAAAAATGTAATCACTGAAATAAAGAATTTAGTGAATGCTGAATCAGCAGATTAGACACAGGTGAAGAGAGACTCAACAAATTAGAAAACACATTTGAAATAAATAAGCAGCATGCACCACAGAGAGATGAAGAGATGGAAAATATGAAAGCCAGGTTAGGGGACAGGGTAAACCGATTGATTTTTGTATCTGATCTGAGTTCTAGAAGGAAGAGCATGTGGGAAAAAGAAGTACTTAAGAGATAATCTATGGGAATTGCCCAAAATTGAAGAGATTCACCAATGTTTAGATTCAGGAAACCTCTAAAATCCCTGGTGATACAAAGGAAAATAAATTCCCACCCAAAACAACACTTTATATTGGAACTGTAGAACACCAGAATCAAGAGATGTTAAAAGCAGATAAAAGATAAGTATAACAAATAAACAAACAAAATCAGAGACAAGAACTGTTAAAGTTCTGAGAGGGAATAATTACCAACCAAGAATTGTAGACTCATTGACTTTCTCTTTCTTTCTCTTTGAAGAATGAAGGTAAGATAAAGACATTCACAGAAATATAAAATCAAAGAGCATTTAAGGCCAATTAACCTTCACTAAAGAAGTGTTAATGGATATATTTAGCAAGAAAGAAAATTATTACAGAGGGCAGTTATGAGTACTTATAATCTAGTAGCTAGAAACAAATGGCAGGTCCTCAGGTAGAATCACGTATTTGAACAGTAATAAAGCTGTTTGTACAACAACATCTTTATGAAGTTGATGGAATTCAAAGGAAGAAGACAAGATAAATCGAAGTGAACAATTGAAAATATAGTTGGAAAAAGCTTACCAGACTTAAAGCATTCTAAGGTCCCTGCATTATTTTGTTTAATTTTAGGCTTTGTTAAATTGTTCAGCAGAATGCAGTGTAAAATTTTAAGGATGACCACTTAAAGAAAAGTAATAAGACATATACATTTCAAACCAGTAGGAAAAATGGAATGGGACAGGGGTAGATTTCAGTCTGTTCAACAGAAAGCAAGAAGAGAGGGGAGGAGAAAATAACTGAGAAAAAGAGACAAATAAGCATAAAATAAAGTAAAATGAAGTGATAAGGATATAGAGATTTGAATAAATTATTTCCAACTTTGATTTTAAGGATATATATATAACAGTTTGAAAATATTATGAAGGCTTTTCAATTACATGTGGAATATTTACATTTTTACTTAACCATAAAACTGAAAACCAATAATGTATCTCACTTATAAAAGCTCATATTGTGCTGAGTTAGATGAATGGAAAACAATAATTTAAAAAAAAATACCTAGAAACATGGTCACATTTTAAACCACCAAAAATAATGATATAAACTTATTTGCTATAATGGAATGAGAGCTAGTTTAACTTCAGCAGAGCTGTAATACAAGAAGCAAAAAGAAATATAGAAACAAGTATAAGTTCTGAAGGAAAATAACTTTTTTACTAGAAACTATTATTTAAACCATCGTAAAACATGAGTGGAGGGGATGAAGAGGGAGACTAAAATCTTGCTGATGTTCTTTGAGACATAAGTAGAATTTAACCATGGACATTGTTTAAAAATTGAGATAAAGTATTGCGTTATAAATAGAAGGATGATCAGTAGAAAATAAATTAAATGTGATATTTTGTGTGCTTTTCAAAATCATGAAACTGATTTTCCTCCTCAGAAAAAGTCCTGTTTTCTGTTTCATGTTTTAATATGATTGCATGTTTTTTCATTCATTGTTCTTTCATCTGATAGTGAGAATATTCTTGCTTAAACAGTGAAAGTTTGTTTGTAGTTTAGAATAGGGGTATGAGGCTGTTTAAGCATGTGGATTTGTTTACCCAATCTATTTTTTTTATAGACTACTGTTGGCTTGCGGAAGCAGCCCTGTGAAAACTGTTAAGGATGATGAGTAGCACCACTGGGTGGATTTGGGTGACACAATATAATTCATGTCCTTAACATCTTACTATTATTATACATAGAAACTTTCACCAATTATTGTTGCTGATAAATAACTGAAACATTTTCCTGTAAGTGATTAAAATATTTGTCGATTTCTCAGATTTTTAAATAGAATGAAATTGGATCTTATCATGAATTTTCTATAAAAATCTGGAGTTCCTTTTAGGTTAACAGATTTGTATCTTTTCTAAACTAATTTTAAGTTCTATAATCTTATATAATGCTTATATGTAGTCTTATGTATAATATACATATAGTCAGGTTTACAAAAGAGAAGGCCATTTCCATACCTGGTATAATTCAACAAATTCTGTGAATTTTTAATTTCCACTTGCTGTGGAATTAAAATGTTTCACCTTCTATTTGACATGAGTGCTGTACACCAGCGCAGTTTGGAAGTTTTGTACAGAAAGAGAAAAAAACCCTCTTCAGAAAAATTTTTAAAGAAATGTTTAGTTGTACCTTGTGAAAATAATACCAAATAGCTATTTTATCTTTTTTTTTTTTTTTTTGCAAATATGGACATTTTTTTAATCATCTTTTTTGGAGTATAATTGCTTTACAATGGTGTGTTAGCTTCTGCTTTATAACAAAGTGAATCAGCTATACGTATACATATATCCCCATATCCCCCATATCTCTTCCCTCTTGCGTCTCCCTCCCTCCCACCCTCCCTATCCTACTCCTCTAGGTGGTCACAAAGCACTGAGCTGATCTCCCTGTGCTATGCGGCTGCTTCCCACCAGCTATCGGTTTTACATTTGGTAGTGTATATATGTCCACGCCACTCTCTCACATTGTCCCAGCTTACCCTTCCCCCTCCCCGTATCCTCAAGTCCATTCTCTAGTAGGTCTGCGTCTTTTTTCCCGTCTTGCCCCTAGGTTCTTCATGACCATTCTTTTTTTTTTTTTTTTTTTTAGGTTCCATATAAATGTGTTAGCATACGGTATTTGTTTTTCTTTTTCTGACTTACTTCACTCTGTATGACAGACTCTAGGTCCATCCACCTCACTACAAATACCTCAATTTCGTTTCTTTTTTAGGCTGAATAATATTCCATTGTATATATGTGCCACATCTTCTTTATCCATTCATCTGTCGATGGACACTTTGGTTGCTTCCATGTCCTGGCTATTGTAAATAGAGCTGCAATGAACATTGTGATACATGACTCTTTTTGAATTATGGTTTTCTCAGGGTATATGTCCAGTAGTGGGATTGCTGGGTCATATGGTAGATCTGTTTTTAGTTTTTTAAGGAACCTCCATACTGTTCTCCATAGTGGCTGTATCAATTTACATTGCAAGAGTGTTCCCTTTTCTCCACACCCTCTCCAGCATTTATTGTTTGTAGATTTTCTTATGCTGGCCATTCTGACTGGTGTGAGATGATATCTCATTGTAGTTTTGATTTGCATTTCTCTAATGATTAATGATGTTGAGCATTCTTTCATGTGTTTGTTGGCCATCTGTATATCTTCTTTGGAGAAATGTCTGTTTAGGTCTTCTGCCGATTTTTGGATTGGGTTGTTTGTTTTTTTGATATTGAGCTGCATGAGCTGCTTGTAAATTGTGGAGATTAATCCTTTGTCAGTTGCTTCATTTGCAAATACTTTCTCCCATTCTGAGGGTTGTCTTTTCATCTTGCTTATGGTTTCCTTTGGTGTGCAAAAGCTTTTATGTTTCATTAGGTCCCACTTGTTTATTTTTGTTTTATTTCCATTTCTCTAGGAGGTGGGTCAAAAAGGATCTTGCTGTGATTTATGCCATAGAGTGTTCTGCCTATGTTTTCCTCTAAGAGTTTGATAGTGTCTGGCCTTACATTTAGGTCTTTAATCCATTTTGAGTTTATTTTTGTGTATGGTGTTAGGGAGTGTTCTAATTTCATTCTTTTCCACGTAGCTGTCCAGTTTTCCCGGCACCACATATTGAAGAGGCTGTCTTTTCTCCATTGTATATTCTTGCCACCTTTATCAAAAATAAGGTAACCGTATGTGCTTGGGTTTATCTCTAGGCTTTCTATCCTGTTCCATTGATCTATATTTCTGTTTTTGTGCCAGTCCCATACTGTCTTGATTACTGTGGCTTTGTAGTATAGTCTGAAGTCAGGGAGCCTGATTCCTCCACCTCTGTTTTTCTTTCTCAAGATTGCTTTGGCTATTTGGGGTCTTTTGTGTTTCCATACAAATTGTGAAAATTTTTGTTCTACATCTGTGAAAAATGCCAGTGGTAGTTTGATAGGGATTGCATTGAATCTGTAGACTGCTTTGGGTAGTATAGTCATTTTCACAATGTTGATTCTTCCAATCCAAGAACATAGTATATCTCTCCATCTATTTGTATCATCTTTAATTTCTTTCAACAGTGTCTTATAGTTTTCTGCATATAGGTCTTTTTTCTCCCTAGGTAGGTTTATTGCTAGGTATTTTATTCTTTTTGTTGCAATGGTAAGTGGGAGTGTTTCCTTAATTTCTCTTTCAGATTTTTCATCATTAGTGTATAGGAATGCCAGAGATTTCTGTGCATTAATTTTGTATTGTCCTACTTGACCAAATTCATTGAATAGCTCTAGTAGTTTTCTGGGAGCATCTTTAGGATTCTCTATGTATAGTATCATGTTACCTGCAAACAGGGACAGCTTTACTTATTCTTTTCCGATTCGGATTCTTTTTATTTCTTTTTCTTCTCTGATTGCTGTGGCTGTAACTTCCAAAGCTATGTTGAATAATAGTGGTGAGAGTGGGCACCCTTGTCTTGTTCCTGATCTTAGAGGGAATGGTTTCAGTTTTTCATCATTGAGAAAGATGTTGGCTGTGGGTTTGTCATATATGACCTTTATTATGTTGAGGTAGGTTCCCTCTATGCCTACTTTCTGGAGGGTTTTTATCATAAATGGGTGTTGAATATTGTTGAAAGCTTTTTCTGCATCTATTGAGATGATTATATGGTTTTTATCCTTCAATTTGTTAGTATGGTGTATCACATTGTTTGATTTGCGTATATTGAAGAATCCTTTCATTCCTGGGATTAACCCCACTTGATCGTGGTTTATGATCCTTTTAATGTGCTGTTGGATTCTGTTTGCTAGTATTTTGTTGAAGATTTTTTGCATCTATGTTCATCAGTGATATTGGCCTGTAGTTTTCTTTCTTTGTGACATCTTTGTCTGGTTTTGGTATCAGGATGATGGTGGCCTCGTAGAATGAGTTTGGGAGTGTTCCTCCCTCTGCTATATTTTGGAAGAGTTTGAGAAGGATAGGTGTTAGCTCTTCTCTAAATGTTTGATGGAATTCCCCTGTGAAGCCATCTGGTCCTGGGCTTTTGTTTGTTGGAAGATTTTTAATCACAGTGTCAATTTCAATGCTCGTGTTTGGTTTGTTTATATTTTCTATTTCTTCCTGGTTCAGCCTTGGAAGGTTGTGCTTTAATAAGAGTTTGTCCATTTCTTCCAGGTTGTCCATTTTATTGGCATAGAGTTGCTTGCAGTAATCTCTCATGATCCTTTGTATTTCTGCATTGTCAGTTGTTACTTCTCCTTTTTCATTTCTAATTCTGTTGGTTTGAGTCTTCTCCCTTTTTTTCTTGATGAGTCTGGCTAATGGTTTATCAATTTTGTTTATCTTCTCAAAGAGCCAGCTTTTAGTTTTATTGATCTTTGCTATTGTTTCCTTCCTTTCTTTTCATTTATTTCTGATCTGATCTTTATGATTTCTTTCCTTCTGCTAACTTTGGGGGTTTTTTTGTTTTTCTTTCTGTAATTGCTTTAGGTGTAAGGTTAGGTTTTTTATTTGAGGTGTTTCTTGTTTCTTGAGGTAGCATTGTATTGCTATAAACTTCCCTCTAGGACTGCTTTTGCTGCATCCCATAGATTTTTGGTGATCGTGTTTTCATTGTCATTTGTTTCTAGGTATTTTTTGATTTCTTCCTTGATTTCTTCAGTGATCTCTTGGTTATTAAGTAGTGTATTGTTTAGCTTCCATGTGTTTGTATTTCTTACAGATTTTTTCCTGTAATTGATATCTAGTCTCATAGCGTTGTGGTTGGAAAAGATACTTGATATGATTTCAATTTTCTCTAAATTTACCGAGGCTTGATTTGTGACCCACGATATGATCTATCCTGGAGAATGTTCCATGAGCACTTGAGAAGAAAGTGTATTCTTTTGTTTTTGGATAGAATGTCCTATAAATATCAATTAAGTCCATCTTGTTTAGTGTATCATTTAAAGCTTGTGTTTCCTTATTTATTTTCATTTTGGATGGTCTGTCCATTGGTGAAAGAGGGGTGTTAAAGTCCCCTACTATGATTTTGTTACTGTTGATTTCCCCTTTTATGGCTGTTAGCATTTGCCTTATGTATTGAGGTGCTCCTATGTTGGGTGCATAAGTATTTACAATTTTTATATCTTCTTCTTGGATTGATTCCTTGATCATTATGTAGTGTCCTTCTTTGTCTCTTGTAATAGTCTTTGTTTTCATGTCCAAATAGTTGTTTTATCTTTATATATGTATCTAATGAGATACCTGAGAATGCACTGCTTTATTCAATAGTAATCTAATTTTTTATTTACTTGTTAAATATGTGCGTGCCTGCATGCGTGTGCATGCGCACACACACACACACTTCCTAAAATGATTGGGTTTTCTACTCTTGTAACAGCAGTGGCCTGTATTTTTGAATAAACATGAACAATTAAACATAATGATTGTATTATGGAACCTTTTTGGTCAGAGACCCAAGTTTTCAGTGAACTGTTGCTATTAATAATTAAATAATTTTTAGGTAAACATTACATTAAACAGCAATGCTATATTATAATAGTGTACCTCAGTAGATTAAACCTGAAAATATTTACCAGGAATTAATTGTTTTAAAACTTTAGGTGTCATTTGGATCCAAATTCTAAAATATAAAATTTTCCTTGTTCCCCTATATATTTTGTGTATATTCTTGGAACTCTACAAAGAAGTTACTGTCTTGTTTTTTTTCCCCTCCGGCAAAGTGAGAAAAGCGGTATTTTATGGAGGGATCATTAACAGGTACTTGTGCTTTGAATGGATTGATTGTACTTGCTGCCTTTAGCTATGAACATCTTTTTGACAACTGTCCCCTGTTGAATATCTTGGAGAAAAGAAGGAAGAGAGGACAGGAGGAAGACAAGGAAGAAGGAGAGGGTGGGAGGAGGAGAGATGGATGGACAAAAGGAAAGTATTTCCAAATTTCAAGACAGCGTATGAATGGCGTTTTATCCTAGTTAGACAAGCTTTTTGAAACTCCCAGTTGATTATTTAAAGCACCAAATACACATTTCTTTGTAATGATGTGTATTCTCTTTTCTCATTCTACCACAAAGCAGTGAATCTTTAGCTTTGGAATATGTTGGTTATTTTATTTTAAATTTTTTCCAATGAAAATGCCCAAACTACCAGACATAGTGTAAAAATTTCTTGTGTAACTTAAATCTTGTCCTAAAATTTTAACAATTGTTATAGTATTTATGGATCAAATATTATAGTATATGTGTTATTTTTTTGTTAAATTTTGTAAGTTTTTAAAGTTACATGGACTTTTAGAAGAAGCACTCCTGTAAATATAAAGGAACATCTAACCCTTACATGTTCATCACAGGTTTTTTAAAAATTTGTGCAGCAGTTTTTAACTCTTCTACAATCATATAATACAGAAAGAAATACATAATTTTGCCTCCAATTTTTAGTGGAGAAAATTGAAGGATAAAAAAAACTCTAAAGTTTCAAAATAAATTATTCACTCAAAAAATATTTATTAGGGGGCTTCCCTGGTGGCGCAGTGGTTGAGAATCTGCCTGCCAATGCAGGGGACACAGGTTCGAGCCCTGGTCTGGGAGGATCCCACATGCCATGGAGCAACAAAGCCTGTGAGCCACAACTACTGAGCCTGCGCGTCTGGAGCCTGTGCTCCGCAACAAGAGAGGACACGATAGTGAGAGGCCTGTGCACCGCGATGAAGAGTGGCCCCCGCTTGCCGCAACTAGAGAAAGCCCTCGCATGGAAACGAAGACCCAACACAGCCAAAAATAAATTAAAAAAAAAAAAATTTATTAGGTCCTTGCTCCATGAAGCAACTTATATAGCAGCAACATTTGTAGAAGAAAATTATGTGATTTTGGCAATTACAGTAATTTGGTAATTCACGTGAACAATGTATGAACAGAAAAATATAAAATTGCACACTTTTTTATTGAGTAAATTTGACTTGTAACATTGCATATGTTTAAGGTATACAGTATGTTACTTTGATACATTTATATATTGTTAATGTGATTGCTGAAGTAATATCACATTATATAATTATAATACACATGATCACGTTATATAATTATAGTACAGTATTACTGTCTATTTATTATACTGTTCATTAGATCTTCATGGCTCATTTACCAATTCTTACAAGTTTGTACCCTTAAAGACCATCCCTCTTGTCCCTGTCCCTGGTAACCACCATTTTATTCTGTTTTTCACAGGTTTAACTTTTAGATTTCACATGTAAGTGACATCATACAGTACTTGTCTTTCTCTATCTGACTTACTCTCTTAGCATAATGTTGTAGCAAATGGGAGGATCTCTTCCTTTCTCATGGCTGAATAACATTCCACGGTGTATGTATACCACATATTTTTTTACCCATTCATCCACTGATGGTCTTTTGGGTTGTTTCCGTATCTTGGCTATTGTGAGTAATGCTGTGATAAACATGGGAGTGCGTATATCTTGTCAAAATCCTATTTTCATTTTCTTTGGTTGTATACCCAGACGTGGAATACCTGGAGTATATGATAGATCTACTTTTAATTTTTTGAGGAGCTTCCATCTTGCTTTCTATAGTTGTTAGACTAATTTACATTCCCACATCCTCACCAGCATCTGTTGGTCCTTGTCTTCTTTGTGATAGCCATTCTCACAGGTGTGAGGTAATGTTTCACTGTGATTTTGATTTGCAGTCCACTTAGGATTAGTGATGTTGAGCATCTTTTCATGTGTCTCTTGGCCATTTTGATGTCCTTTTCGGAGAAATGACTATTTACTTCTTCTTCCCATCTTTTAACCAGATTGTTTGTTTTTTGTTATTGAGTTGACTGAGTTCCTTATATATTTTGGATATTAATCACTTATTCGATAAATGGTTTGCAAAATTTTTCTCCCATTCTGTAGGGTGTCTTTTCATTTTGTTAATTAATTTATTCTTTTGATGTGCAGAAGCTCTTGAGTTTGATGTAGTCCCATGTTTTGATTATTTTCTTTTATTGTTTGTTATTTTGGCATCATGCCCACCAAATTATTGCCAAGACCAATATCAATAAACGTCTCCCCTAACATTTTCTTTTAGGATTCTTATGGCATCAGGTCTTATGTTTAAGTCTTTGACCCATTTTGAGTTAATTATTGTGAGTGGTGTGAGATAGGGGTCTACTTTCAGTGTTCTGCATATGTTTCTCCAATTTTTCCAGCACCATTGGTTGAAGAGGCTATCCTTTCTCCACCGGGTATTCTTGGCTTCCTTGTTGAACACTAGTTGACCGTATATGCCAGGGTTTAATTCTGGGCTCTCTATTCTGTTCCGTTGGTCAATTTGTCTTTTTTCCCCCCAAGTACAATACTGTTTTTCTACTATGGTTTTGTGGTATAGCTTGAAATCCAGAAGTGTGGTATCTCTGGCTTTGCTCTTTTCTCTCCAGATTGCTTTGGCTGTTTGAGGTCTTTTGTGGTTCCACACACATTTTAGGATTGTTTCTTCTATTTCTGTGAAGAATGCCTTTGGTATTTTGGTGAGGACTATGTTCAATTTGTTGCTGGCTTTAGAACTATTGATATTTTAACAATATTAACTCTTTGGATCCATGAACATTTGTTTGTGTCTTCAATTTCTTTGATTTTGTTTGTGTCTTTCCATTTGTTGGTGTCCTTGATTTCTTTCAGCAGTGTTGCAGTTCTAATTGTACAGATCTTCCACTTCCTTGGTTAAATTTATTCCTAAGTATTTTATTGTTTTTGATGCTATTGTGAAAGGGATGGTTTTCTTTATTTCTTTCTCAGATGCTTTATCATTAGTGTAGAGGAATGAAATTGAGTTCTGTACGTTGACTTTGTATCCTGCCAATTTACTGAAATTGTTGATTAATTTCAATAGTTTTTTGGCTGATTCTTTGGGATTTTCTATATATTCAATCATATCATCAGCAAATAATGACAGTTTTACTTTTTCATTTCTGATTTGGATATATTTTATTTCTTTGTCTTGCATAATTGCTCTAGCTAGGACTTCCAGTACTCTATTGAATAAGAATAGTGAGACTGGGCATCCTTGCCTTGTTCCTGGTCTCAGAGGAAACACTTTCCATTTCTCTCCATCAAGTATAATGTTACCCTTGTGTTTGTTATACATGGCCTTTATGTTGAAGTATGTTCCTTCTATACCCAGTCTGTTAAGGGTTTTTATTATGAAAGGATGTTGTTTTATGTCAAATGCTTTTTCTTTCTCTATTGAAAAGATCATGTGATTTTTATTTTTTCTTTTATTGATGTGATGTGTTGGATTTATTGATTTGCATATGTTGACCCATCCTTTCATCCTAGGCATAAATTCCGCTTGGTCATCGTATATACTTCTATTAATGTGTTCTTGAATTTGGTTTGCTAATATTTTGTTGAGAATTTTTGCACCTATGTTCATCAGGGATATTGGTCTATAGTTTGCTTTTCTTGTGGTATCTTTATCTGGCTTTGGTACCAAGGTAATGCTGGCCTCATAGAACAAGTTTGGAAGTGTTTTCTCCCCCTCAATATTTTGAAAGAGTTTGAGGAGGATTGGTATTACTTCTTTCAATGTTTGATAGAATTATCCAGGGGAGTTTTCTGGTCCTGGAGTTTTCTGTGTTGGGAATTTTTAAATTACTGATACAGTGTCTTTACTCATTATTGGTCTGTTCCTACTTTCTATTTCTTCCTGATTCAGTCATGGTAGGTTGTGTGTTTCTAGAAATGTATCCATTTCTTTTAGGTTGTATAATCCATTGGCATATAATTGTTCAGAGTAGTCTCTTATGATTCTATGTATTTCTGTAGTATCAGTTGTAATGTCTTCTCTTTTCATTTCTAATTTTATTTATTTGACTCTTCTTTTTTTTCCTGAGTCTAACTAAAGGTTTGTCAATGTTGTTTATCTTTTTGAAGAAACATTTTGTAGTTTCCTTGATCCTTTCTATTGTTTTTCTGGTTTCTATTTCATTTATTTGCATTCTGATACTTACTATTTCCTTAGTTCTGCTAACTTTGGGCTTAATTTTTTCTTCTTTTTCTAGTTCCTTGAGGTATAAAGTTAGGTTGTTTACTTGAGATTTTTCTAACATCTTAATGTATTTATTGCTATAAACTTTCCACCCAGATCTGCTTTTGCTGCATGCCATGATATTTGATATGTTGTGTTTTCATTTTCATTTGTTTTGAGATATTTTTTATTTCCTTTTTGATTTCTTCTTTGACACAATGGTTGTTTAGACGTGTGTTTACTTTCCACATGTGTGTAGATCTTCTCATCTTCCTCTTGTTGTGGACTTCTAGTTTCATACCAATTGTGGTCACAGAAGATAGCTGATATGATTTCAGTCTTCTTAAGTTTGCTAAGATTTGTTTTGTGACCTATCATATGATCCAGCCTGAATGTTCTATGTGCACTTGAGAAGAATGTGTGTTCTGCTACTGTTGGATGGAATATTCTGTATGTGTCTATTAAATCCATTTGTTCTAAGGTGTGGTTCAAGTCCAACGTTTCTTTGTTGATTTTTTGTCAAGACAATCTACCCATAGCTGATAGTGGGGTATTGAAATTCCTGCAATTACTGCATTGTTGTCTATTTGTTCCTTAATATCTATTATTACATACTTGTATATTTCAGTGATCAGGTTTTGGGAACGTACATATTTATTATTGTTATATCTTCTTGATGTAGTGACCCCTTTACTGACCTTCTTTGTCTCTTCTTACCTTTTTTGGCTTGAAGTGTGTTTTGTCTGATACAAAGATGGCTATACCTACCTTCTTTTCATTTCTATTTGCTTGGAATATCATCTTCCATCCTTTCACTTTGAGCCTATGTGCCTTTAGAGCTGAAATGAGTCTTCTGTAGAGAGCATAGAGTTGGACCTTGTTTTTTCAGCCATCCACCCACTATGTGCCTTTTGGTCGGTGAGTTCAATCTGCTTACATTTAGGGGTGATTATTGATATGTAAGAATTTACTATTGCCATTTTATCTTTTGCCTTCTGCTTATTTTGTCTCTCTGTTGTTCCTTTTTTCTTCTCTTTCTGTCTGCCCTTATAAGTTGGTGGTTTTCCATGGTGATTTGCTCACTCTCCCCTTTTTTATGTTTATGTTTCTGCTCTAGATTTTTGCTTGTGGTTACCATGAAGTTTACATAAAACATCCTACAGGTAAAATAGCCCCTTTCCTGCTGATGCCAGTTTATCTTCATTCACCTATAAAGGTTTCATCTGCTTACTCTTCCCCTTTTATATTTTTAATGTTAGAAATGATCTCTATGCTGTGATTTCATTACCAAGTTGTAGTATCTATAGCTATTTTTAATGCTCTTTTCCTTTAACCATTATATTATAGTTAAGAATTTAATACACTGTTCTAGAAAAGATTTACAGTATTCTAATTATGAGTATTTATCATCTTAATCAGAGTTTTGTGTACTTTTGTCTTTTTGTTTCAGCTTGAAGAGCTCCTTTCAACATTTCTCATAAGGCCGGTCTAGTGGTGGTAAACTCCCTCAGCTTTAGTTTGTCTGGGAAAGGCTTTAATTCTCCTTTATATCTGAAGGATAACTGCCACATATTCTTAGATGGAAATTTTTATCTTTCAATATTTTGAATATGTCATTCCACTATCTATCTCCTGACCTTCAAAGTTTCTGCTGAGAAATCTACTGTAGCCTAATGGGGGTACCTCTGTAGGTTGCTGTCTTTTTTTTTTTTTTCCCCCCTGGCTGCCTTTAAAATTGCTTCTTTATGATTGAATTTTGACAGATTCATTAAAATGTGTTTTGGAGGTCTTTCTGTGATGAGATAACAAGATATTCTGTTAGCTTCGTGGATCTGTATATTCATCCCTTCCCCAGATTTGGGAATTTCTCAGCTATTATTTCTTTAAATAAACTCTGTCCCCTTCCCACTCTCTTCTCCTTCTGAGATGCCCATTATTCTTACGTTTCCCTTTCCAATAGAATCAGATATTTCTCATAGGCTTCACTTTTTAAAAATCTTAACTCTCTCTTTTCTTCCACCTGAATTATTTCTATATTTCTATCCTTGAGCTTGCTAATTCCTCTTCTACCTGATTTGCTCTATTTCCAGTGCATTGTAATGCATTCTTTATCTCATTTATTGAGTTCTTCAGCTCCAGAAATCTGATTCTTTTTTAGAATTTTAATCTCTTTGGTAAAGTATTCCTTCTGCTTGTTATTTTCATTCCTAATATCATTGCATTACCTTTATGAGTTTTCTGTTGAATTTCTTCATAACAGCTATTTAAAACTCTTTATCAGTTAGATCACAATATTCCATACCTTTGGGTTTGGCTACTGGAAAATTGTCTTGCTTTTTTTTGCGATACCCTATTACCATGATTCCCTAAATAAAAAATGGAACACCATTTTTATTTAGGTAAGACTTTGTTTACTTTGATCCTAAGAATGCAACAGGTTGGCAGTTAGGAGCCTTCCTTTCCAGAAGGTGGCGCTATGGCACAAGGTTTTGGTTTCTCTTACCAGCGTTAACTAGCGGCTTCTAAGATTGGGAACACACACAGTTAAAACAAAACAAAACAACAACAACAACAACAAAAACAATGCGTGGTGGCAGAATGTGGGCGCAGGGGGGAGGTGTGTGTACTTAGCACTTGGGGCTTTGTGGGTGTCCATGGCCTGGTAGAGGTATCCTCAAGTTGGGATGGGGGCGGTGTCCCAGGGGTCCTTGGGTGGTCGGTCCCCTTGCCTCCAGGGGCAGACAGCAGGAGACATTTTACTTCAGTTCTCTTTGTCTGTCTACTTACCTTTCCTTTCCCTCTGCCCATTCACTGCAGTCTCTCCTCAGAGAGAGCAACTGGTCCCGCCAGCTGTAACACACGTGGCTGGGCAGACTTCCAGTCACTGCCTTCATCCTCCAGCTCCTCTGCCAGAAAGGTGGAGCTGGCTCGCTGCCAGAACAGCAGCCGCCTTCTGTGCTGTCACAGCCTCTTGCCACCAGCTCTGCAGCCACTTACCTCAATCCCTGCTACCTACTCCATGGTCCAGTCCACCCACTTTGGATGCACAGGTGGATGGATCTCTTGGATGTCGTTGTGGATAGGTGCTTTTTTTTTTTTCTTCTGGTTATGGACGTCCTAATAGTTGTAAATCAAAGGAGAGAGAGAAAAAAGGAACGATTCACACTATCATGATACTGACGTCACCCCAAAACTGCATATTTCATTGCTCTGTGACTATTTCAACAATTTGAGTAAGTTGTGTGGAATATTAGACTTTGCCCCTTAAATGGATATTTCAGATTTATATACAAGCAAGGAAGTTTTCCAGTTAATGAGCTATGGATAGTGAAAGTCTTTTTAAACTAAATATTTAAAGTAATATCAATACTAATATGAGTCAACAGCTGAGTTTCCCAAGTGCATCTTTCTGGGCACTAGCGTGATAGGGCTTCAGATTTTTGAAAGTATGTCTTTTACACTGCCCAACTCTCCAATTCTGGTTTAATAACCACAGAACATAACACAGATACCAGGGCTACTCATATGAAAACTGCAATTTAGTGCACACTCCTGGTGGCCACATTGAGGGTCTCTCCTGGCACAGTTGAGGTTTTCATCCACTGCAGAGATCTCTCAGCTCCTGTCCCGAGTGTTGTACATTTCCTTCCCTGAAGAACAGAATGTGTCTGCCTTAAGTACACAAATAAATCCTCTCACTAAATCAGAATTTCAGGGGCAGGGATGGGGAATTGCCCCTTGGGTATCAGTGTCTGAAAAACTGCTGTGTCTATTTCTCCCCTGAATTTCATTGCACAAAATTATACAATCTTGATAAATCTAGAGATGTTACTTCTAACACAGACATGTTCTCATCTTTCCATTTGTGAATTATTTTTGAAAAATATCTGAGTGTGTTGGATTGCTGAATTTTACTGACATGCCCTGTTTAAGCAGGAATGAGAATGCCTTCTGAAATGAATACTTCATTGGCAGTCCCTTCCTATTAGTGAGAACCCCTCTTCTCTATCTATATTTTCCTGGGTCCCACTATCACATACCTACCCCACACCCAGCCTGGAAATTAAGACCGCATGATTTTTCTGTTAGGATGAACTTGGCTGTTTCAATGTTTTAAGCTCAATATATGTCAGGGTTGAAATATAACTTAGATATGGAGATTTAAGAAAGTTGCTCTCGGACTTGTGATCAATTTAATTCAGCAAACATTTATCAAATGCTTACCATGTGCCAGGCACTGTGATAGAAGCTGAAGAAATAAAGAAACATAGTGGTTCTTTAAAAAAAAAAAAAAGTGCTGTTCCTGTATGAGAAGCAGTATGATTCATTAAACTGGCACAAGTTATAATTTTAGAAACACTCCCACCACTGGGAATCTGTTCCTTTTGTCGAATATAATTTTTCAGCAGTCATGAGTGAATAATAATTGGGATAATTAAAATTGACCTTTAAAGCAGATCTAAATGCTTGTCTGCTTAGGGTGCTGAAGCAGGACAATCCATGAAAAACTACAGCCATTCTCCCTCCAGATATTTGATTCCTCTGAAGGCTGGTAGAGTCACACACCCTTGCACAATTTTAAAACCATGAAGGGATAGAACTAAGTTTTATAAATGGGCTCCAGGATGTATAACTGGGGAAAAAAAAAACCCTGAAAGTTTCTCTTCTTTCTCAGTAAGTTATTTAAATCATAGCACTTGTTTTTAAGTGAATACTCAGGGTAGTTGATAAAGAGAAAGCCCCCCTGCCCTTTTTTAAAAATAAACTTTATTTTTTGAGCAGTTTTAGGTTTATGTAAAATTGAGCAGAAAGTACAGAGATTTCCCATATACCCCCTTCCCTCACACATGCTTAGCCTCTGCCATTACCAGCATCCTTCTCCAGAGTGGTGTTGATACTTTTTTTAGTTTACAATTGGTGAACCTGTGCTGACACATGATAGTCACCCCAAGTCCATAGTTGATGTTTCACTCTCGGTGTTGTACATTCTGTGGGTTTGGACAAATGTATAATGACATGTATCCAGCATTATATTATTGTACAGAATAGTTTCACTGCTCTTATAATCCCTTGTGTTCCTCTTATTCATTCCTCTCTCCCATCTAAACACTGGCAACCACTGATCATTTTACTGGCTTCACACTTCTGTTTTTTCCAGAATATCATATAGCTAGAATCGTATGGTATGTAGCCTTTAAAGACTGGCTTCTTTCACTTAGTAATATGCATTTGGGTTTCTTCTGTGTCTTTTCATGGCTTGATGGATCGTTTCTTTTTATTACTAATGTTCCACTATATGGATGTACCACAGTTTGTTTATCCATTCCCTACTAAAGGTGTCTTGGTTGCTTCCAAGTGTTGGCGTTTAATGACTAAAGCTGCTATAAACATTTTTGTGCCTGTTTTTGTGTAGACATAAGTTTTCAACCCCTTTGGGTAAATACCAAGGAACAGATTTTGGATTGCATGTAGGAATACGTTTAGTTTTGTAAGAACCGGCCAAACAGTCTTCCAAAAAGCCTGCACCATTTTGCATTCCCACCACCAATGAGAGTTCCTGTTGCTCTACATCCTTGCCAGCATTTGATGTCATTAGTGTTCCAGATTTTGACCATTTTCATAGGAGTGTAGTGGTATCTCATTGTTGTTTTTTTTTTTTTTTTCCATTGTTGTTTTTTTTTTTTTTTTTTTTTTTTAAATATTTTTCTACTATATTTTTTTTTTCTTTTTTTAAATTTTTATAGCTACTTTATTTATTTATTTATTTATTTTTGGCTGTGTTGGGTCTTTGGTTCGTGCGAGGGCTTTCTCTAGTTGCGGCAAGTGGGGGCCACTCTTCATCGCGGTGCGGGGACCGCTCTTCATCGCGGTGCGCGGGCCTTTCACTATCGCGGCCCCTCCCGTTGCGGGGCACAGGCTCCAGACGCGCAGGCTCAGCAGCTGTGGCTCACGGGCCCAGCTGCTCCGTGGCATGTGGGATCTTCCCAGACCAGGGCTCGAACCCGTGTCCCCTGCATTAGCAGGCAGATTCTCAACCACTGCGCCACCAGGGAAGCCCCTCCATTGTTGTTTTAATGTGCATTTCTCTGAAGACAGATGATGTGGAGCATCTTTTCATATGCTTCTTTCTCATCTGTATATCTTCTTTGGTGAAGTGACTGTTAAAGTCAGCTTCGGACCATTTTTTAATTGGAGTTGTTTGTTTTCTTATTGGTAAGTTGGAGTTCTTTGCATATTTTGGATAAAAGTCATTTGTTCGATGTGTATTTTGCAAATATTTTCTCCCATCCTATGGCTTGTGTTTTCATTCTCTTGACTGTCTTTTGCAGGGCAGAAATTTTTAATTTTAATAAAGTCCATCTTATCAGTTCTTTTCTTCATGGATCGTGGCTTTGTATCTACAAAGTCTTTGCAGAACACAAGTTCATCTAGATTTTCTCCTATGTTATCTTCAAGGAGTTTTATAGTTTTGTGCTTTACAGTTAGATCTGTGAACCATTTTGAATTAATTTTTGTGAAGGGTAAAAAGTCTGTGTCTAGATTCATGTTTTTGCTTATGGAAGTCCATTTGTTCCATTACCACTTATTGAAAAGACTATCTTTGCTCTATTGTATTGCCTTCGCTACTTTGTCAACAGTCAATTGATTATATTTGTGTAGGTCTACTTCAGGGCTCTCTGTTCTGTTTCACTGATCTATTTGCCAGTTCTTTTGCCAATACACTGTCTTAATTACTGTACCTTTATGGTAAGTCTTGAAATCAGGTAGTGTCATTCCTACCACTCTGTTCTTCTTCAATATTGTTTTGGCCATTCTGGGTCTTTTGCTTTACCACATAAACTTTAGAATCAGTTTGTTGATATCCACAAAATAACTTGCTTGAATTTTGATTGAGATTGCCTTGAATCTATAGATCAAATTGGGAAAAACTGAAATCTTGACAATATTGAGTATTGTCCATGAACATGGAGTATCTCTCCATTTATTTAGTTCTTCCTCGATTAATTGCTCAGAGTTTTGTAGTTTTCCTCATATAGATCTCATGCATATTTTGTTAGATTTATACCTAAGTATTTTATATTTTTTAGGTGCTAATGTAAATAGCATAGTGTTTCAGATTCCTAATTCCACTTGATCATTGCTGGTAAATAGAAAAACAATTGACTTTTGTATTTTAACCTTGTATCCTGTGACCTTGCTATAACCACTTATTAGTTCCAGGAGTTTTTGCATAGATGATCTTGTCATCCATAACAAAGACATTTCTTTCCTAATCTGTATCCCTTCTATTTCCTTTTCTTGTCTAATTGCATTAACTAAGACTTCTAGTAGGATGTGGAAAAGGAGTGGTGAGAGGGAAAATCTTTGCCTAGTCTTGATCTTAGTGGGGAAAGTTTCCAGTTTCTCACCATTAAGTGTGGTGTTAGCTGTAAGTTTTCGGTAGATATTCTTTATCAATTTGTGAAAGTTCAACTCTATTCCTAGTTTACCAGGAGTTTTTACCATGGATGGGTGTTGGATTTTGTCAGATGCTTTTCTTCATCTATCGATAGCACCATGTGATTTTTCTTTGTTAGCCTGTGGATGTGATGGATTACGTAAACTGATTTTTGAATGTTGAACCAGCCCTGAATACCTGGGACAAATTCTACTTGTTTCAGTATGTAATTCTTCTTCTATTTTTTAAAAATCTGTTAAAATTTTTATTTTATTTTATTTTTATTTTATTTTATTTTACTTTATTATTTTGTTTTTGGCCACACCGTGTAGCTTGTGGGATCCTAGTTCCCTCACCAGGGATTGAACCCGGGCCCCCTGCAGTGGAAGCATGGAGTCCTAACCACTGGACTGCCAGGGAATTCCCTGTAATTCTTCTTATACATTGTTGGATTTGATGGCTAATATTTTGTTGAGGATTTTGCATTTGTGTTCATGAGAAATATTGGTCTGTAGGTTTCATTTCTTGTAATATCTGTGATTGGTTTTGGTATTATGGTACTATTAGCCTCATAGAATAAGTTAAAAAGTATTCCTCTGTTTCTATCTTCTAAAAGGGATTATGGAGAGATGGCATGATTTCTTCCTTAAATGTTTGGCAGAATTCACCAGGGAAGCCCTCTGGACTTTGTGCTTTCTGTTTTGGAAGGTTATTATTATATTATTAAAATAATTATTTGAATTATTGTTTTAAATTTTTTAATAGATATTTGTCTTTCTCCGTCTGACTTATTTCACTTAGTATGATAATCTCCAGGTCCATCCATGTTGCTGCAAATGGCATTATTTCATTCTTTTTAATGGCTGAGTAATATCCCATTGTATATATGTAGCACATCTTCTTTATCCATTCATCTGTCCTCAACAAAATACTAGCAATCCAAATCCAACAATACATTAAAAGGATCATACACTATGATCAAGTGGGATTTATCCTAGGGATGCAAGGATTTTTCAGTATCTGCAAATCAATGGCTGTGATACACCACCACAAGTTAAAGAATAAAAACCATATGATCATCTCAATAGATGCAGAAAAAGCTTTTGACAAAATTCAACACCTATTTATGATTAAAGACTCTCCAGAAAGGGTCCTAGAGGGAACATATTTCAAAATAATATAGACCATATACAACTAACCTACAGCTAACATCATACTCAACACTGAAAATCTAAAAGCATGTCCTCTAAGATCAGGAGCAAGACAAGGATTCCACTCTCACCACTTTTATTCAACATAGTTTTGGAAGTCCTAGCTGTGGCAAACAGAGAAGAAAAAGAAAAGGAATCTAAATTGGAAAAGAAAGAAGTAAAACTGTCACTGTTTGCAGATGATATGATATTAGACATAGAAAATCCTAAAGGTGCTACCAGATAACTACTAGAGCTCATCAATGAATTCAGTAAAGTGACATTTTCTTTGCTGAGGAATTTTTAGTCTACTTTAGAACATAATGCATATTGAAAAGATGCCATTTATATACAGTTGTGTATAAACTGGATTTGAAAGTTCTGAAGAAACTAAGAGCATGCATCACCAAGGAGCTGTAGTAATCCAAAGAGGTTTGTCTGGGACTGTTTTTTATTTATGGAGGGAGTAGATTTAAGTAGTTTTAGGAGGAGGTCAAGGGTCTGGAAAACACTCAGATAGTGTCACTTCGATTGAGAGGATTAAGGCAACTATGTTTTCCCCAGCTATGGAAAGTTCCAAATTTCTAAGATTTTACCTGGAGAAAAGAATATATATATAATTTTTAAAAACAGAAGCTGAAATATTGTTTAATAATTTCAGTATAAAGCTGTTCTGTTGGCAGGACAAATAATAGGCTATTGATTAAAATGATGTTACAATAGGTACAACTACTGAGACAATGTTTGCTCGTTTAATACATAAGAACTTATTATAGAAGCATGCACACAAGGATGTTCCGAGCACTCTGATCTGAATCATACATAAATCATGAACAATTACGGTGTGTTTGTATTTTCTATAAGACACGTTACAATGGATCATCAGTTTCCCTTTAGAGTTCCTAAGCTTTTCTGAGAACATTTGAGCTTCTGAGTACATTTGAACTTTTGAAGGAATAAGTGCATTTCAAAACTGCGATTATTTCATAGAATAATTTCTTATTAATATGAGTGTTATTATGAAGAGAAATAAACCTGCTTTAGCCTATTGAACTGTAATATTATCTGTCTATTTTCATTTGTTAATTCTTACAAGATTATTACTTGTACTCACCTCATTTTCCCCCTAAGTGGTAAATAGTTGTACTTTTCAGTTGTTTTGCCATCTCGTTTGTTAAAAACAATTATTTATGAATAATTGTTGTAGCTTTGAAGCATTTCAGGATTCATCTTTTTTTTTTGGATAGAAGTAGTATGTATCAGACTATTGATAAGAATAATATTCAGTGGAAATCAAATATTTTTTAATGATTCCAGAAAAAGAAAATTAAATTGTGTCTTAACAATTTTGGCTCCAGGAATCGTAGTATAAAATATAGACATTTCAGATTGAAAACAATGGTTAAGGAGATTTTTGGGTGGCATCTGAGACTTCACCTTACTTGAATGTAATTTAGTTAAAAACACAGTGAATGTACTGAAAACACTGTCCAAACACAGAGCCGCTCTTTTCCAAGTACCTCATTGGACATGGTCACGTTTTTCGATCACGTGCATTCTCAAATTTGACTGTGTGGAAGTGAATTGGAACAACCAATTAGGGTTGTAAAGAAAATGATCACTTTTAAAATTGTTTCTCAAAGGCAAAGATGACTTCATAAGAGCGAGTACATCTTACTCATTTTTTTTTTTTTTTTAAAGACTAAGATTCATATGCCTTCTTTTGAGGAAAGAATAAAAAATGAGAATATGGCTTGGAACGTTGAATGCTGCCTTCTATATCTCTCTATAGGGAAAACGTCCTTAGAATATTTTGAAGAAGCTTATGTGATGACTTGTCTTACCATACTGAAAATAATAAAAGCAAACACTATTAATCCTCATAGAAACCCTATGAATTGTGTGATTCCCCTTTGTCCAGTTGTGTGATTCAGTTGTGTGACATCCTCATTGTACAGATGAGGTAACTGAGGCTTAGGGAGGGCCAGTGACTTCCCAAGAGTAGGCAGCTTGGTAAAGGTCATGCCCACACCCTGTCTGGCTCCAGAATCTACACTTGGTCCTCACTGTTTCCAACCCAGAAAGGAGAGACCCCAATACGGTGAGATGAGAAAGATGTGAGCAGAGGGGACTGAGTGGGGAGCGTCTGGGGAGACTCAGAAAGGAAGGCGTGCTGGGGGGGGGTGGGGGAGGCTGGGAAAGGAGCAGGCTTCCCAAGCTAAACAGTTGATGGAGATAATCTTCACTTACCCTCAACCAGCTCTGTGACCTTGAGCAGGTTACTTAGATCCCTGGGACCCCTTTACCTAAAGGGGGAATGATGCAGGCCTGGTCTGCTCAACAGGCAGAGAAATTGTCCCCTGAGAAATTGTCACGTTTACAATCGAGTTAGCACAGCTGACTGTGGATTGTGTGGATGATCCCAATCTTCTGGAATTTTCTGAATGGCTAATAATGCCCCAGTAATGTCTCAACAGCTTTGTACTTGCAGTGCACACACTCACAACGGGTGTTTCTTTGCTCTGCCTTGTGCCAAGGACCCTTTGGGCACTTTGCTGAAGCCTGACCCCTTCTCACAGCAATGCTTGTAAATGCATAAAATGTATACATAGGGTTACAAAGTAAATAGTTATATTGAAATGCTGATATCAATGTAATAGAAATTGTAACATAGTGTCTTCTTAGTTATTAGCGCATTCAAAAACAAGATCTAGTGGTGACTTTAATAAATACTGTTATTTTGAAGTAAAGGGGACCATAAACAATATTTCTAGATGTCTGTGACAACGATTGCTATTAAAATATCTGTAACTTCTGTTGGTAACATATGCACGGGCACTGGTGAATATAGTCTGGTTTGTCTACATTTGTGACTGAAGAATATGCTAAATTTTAGCTAGAGGTTAGTGAAAATAAAGATGTAATTTTTTTCTATTCATCTCAACAGACCCCCTATATCATATTTGTACCACACGTTAAGAACCCCTGAGCTGTGTGGTTCACTGCTTCAAGTTCTGTGAAAAACCCTCCTGAGCTTTGATTGAACTTCTAATGAATCTTTAGATCAAGCTAGGGAAAACCAGTACCTTAAAAGTAGTCTTCCTATTTGCAATCATTGTCGTCTGAATTTATGTAATTTTTCTTTAATGTCTTTCAATACAATTTTTATAATAATCTCCATAAATGTCCTGCAAATTCTGTACGATTCATTCTTAGATACTTTATATGTTTTGTTAGTATTTGCTATTCTATTTAATTTCTAACTATGGATAAGTTTAGAAATACTATCAGCTTTTGTATAATGAATTGTTAAGCTAGCCAATGACTTTCAGAATTTCTACCTCCATAATCATATCATCTGGAAACGATAACGGTTGCTCTTTTTTATCCAATTTTGTGCTTTTAATTTTTAAATTTTCTCTTACGTACTGATAGGACTTTCAGTGCAATGTTCAATAGAAACGGTGGTGTCTGTGAAAGTGTTCTTTCTGATTTTCAAGGAAATACTTTTAATATTTTCCCATTTAGGAGTGATGTGCTGGAACCAATTTTTAGCAGCTAGCAAGAGCCAATCATTAACTTTTCATGAATTTTGCATGAAAATACAATCATTATTAAAAATTAAATTATATAAACATAATTAATTAAATCATAGTAAAACAAAAGTAATACATTCTGAAAACTCACCACTTCCTACTTTATTTTATGTCATCTTGCTGTTATCGGTGCTCTTGAGGTTATTTACATACCTTGTGTCTGCGTGGTGAAAATACTATATAATGATTCTTTTTCCAACTTCCTGGTCAGTGACATCACGTTGATAGCTTTGAATTGGCCATGGTACGAGTATTTACACCATGGAAAGTGGCAAATGCTACCAATCAGGGTTTTTAATTTTCCTTAAGAGCCTGTTGTTCAACGTTTACTAACACACCTCTGATCAAGACTGATGTTTGCCACAGTCTCTAGCATTTTCCTAGCCTGTTAACGAAAAAGAAAGGAAATTAAGGAAGAAGAGAAGGGAGGGTGGCAGGGAAATAGGAAGGAAAGGAAAGTAAAAGGGAAGGAAGAAGAGAGGAAGAGAGGACAGGAAAGCTTTAATCAGTGTACTAACGCGCACGTGGTGTTTCCCCCCAGATAGCTGTGAAGCTCCTCTGGCGTCTGCCCTGCCCCGGGCTTCCTTCAGCAGCTCCTCAGAGCGGTCCAGCAGCCACGGCCCTGGCTTTGCAAGCCTTAATCGCAGAGACGGTGAGTCTGCAGCTGTCTTCTTGTCAATCCACCCTGATTCTTTCCCAGAGAGAATTATTTTCATTTTTAGTTCATATTCCTTCTTATAGGTTGAAACTTAATTATATTGAGTTTAATGAAACTGAAGAAAGCAGCAGGTTCATCATATCTGCTAGTATTCCTCTGCTAGCTTTCTTCTTGCTTATGATCCATTTTTTGGTTTGTTTTGATATCTTCCTTCCCTATTGATGGCCAGCAAATGATCATCAATAAGATTTATGAGAAGGGAATTATTGGAGTCTAGATTTTTTCCAGGGTTATCATCCCTTTTTAGTTTTAGGACCGGCGACAGAAGGGTGACTAGTCAAGTGCGCTGGTCATGAATAACTACAACAACACAAGAAGGAGCCAGTGCTGCAGCCACTGGGGAAGCCTGATGTTTGCAAGATGTGAAGCTGCCAAAGGATGTCATGGGAAAATGACTCCATTCCCAGGACTTGGCCTGGGAGGAGACCGGGTGAAGGCTGCTACTGAAAATAAAGATTCCCTTCCTATTAGTGGGAAGGGAGTTAATGACTTACTTTTTGGAAAGGTCCATTTTTGCTACTTGAATGTTGTCGAGTGAATTACCTCTTCTATTGCACAAATACTAATTCAGTGGATTAAATAAGTGAATACATACACTTCAAATTCAAATGCTTTGCTACTTTTTTTGATTAACTTTTATTGGAGTATGGTTGCTTGACAATGTTGTGTTAGCCTCCACTGCACAACAAAATGAATCAGCCATACCCATACAGATATCCCCTCCCTTTTGGACTTCCCTCCCACTTAGGTCACCACAGTGCATTAGGTAGAGCTCCCTGTGCTATACAGTATGTTCCCATCAGTTGTCTATTTTATACATACTATCAATAATATATATGTCAATCCCAGTCTCCTAATTCCTCCCACCCCACCCCTTTCCCCCTTGGTATCCATACATTTGTTCTCTACGTCTGTGTCTCTATTTCTGCTTTTGTTTTGCTACTGTTGTAAGGGATAGATTTTTTAAATGAAAGATGAATTCAGAAAGTGAAAGTTAAAATTAACTGTGTCCCATGTAAACGCACTGCTGTAAATTCTGGAGATACTACTAAGGAATTGAGTGTTCTCCTCCCTTTCTTTGACATTTCTAAGATCAGAGTTAAAGTCTAGCTTGAACTTTACTGTGTCACACAGCCAAATCACAAATTGTGTGTCACACACAATTTGGGTGATATTGACTCTCACTGTGTGAAGTTGATGATGACTATATTCCCTGGTAAGAACTGAGAAATTCTGTCCTATCCTGCCACTGCGTGACACCAAACAAGGTACAGTCGCAATGGGCTTTGTGTCACTGACATGAAGTTGAGGGTGGGCGTGTGATCACCCAATTTAGCTGTGTGATTTTGGCTGTGTGTGCACCCAAAGCTGAATAAGACATAGCTCTATTTTGAGATGCAAACTGTCTACCAATGCCCTTCTTCAAGGAGTTTGCATCTGTTTCTGGCACAGTTTTGCTTTGAAGGTTTAGAGTGCTTCAGATGTTCAGAATTGTGCTTAAATCTTTAAGACATGTTTGTGCTGTTTTTGATAGAACAAGATGGAATATTCTTGCAAGTGTCTGATGCTAAATAGTTTGAGGTCTCTGTACCTGAAAATGTGTTTGGTTTTAAAAGAAGAAACAGAAGAATGACTTCTTATAATAGTCTCTGGAAAACATGTAAAATACAGTTTACAAAATGATGGCCTCTGAGCCTAAATTCCCCATGTATAGCAAGATTTGTTCCTATCAATCAGGAAGGTGCCAAAATAAATCTATCTGCACATCATCTTAATTGCCCATCCAGTAAGATCAGATGGAAAGAGAATTTCCATGCCAAGAATGTTCTTTATCTTTTATAGAGGAAGGAACGCAGAGCCCTGGGTTTTTTGTTGTTGTTTGGTTCGGTTTGGTTTTCTTTAATTATTTCATTGTCACAAAAGAAATGTATGTTTATTATAAAATTCAAACAACTCAACTATGCAAAACAAAAGTGAAAAGCCTCTATTTTTCCTCAATTCAGTGTTTAATGTGCTAAAAGCTATCTCATTAAAAAGAGTGATCGGTTTGTAAGGCAGCCAACATGAAAATGATAGTTTTGAACTCACTTAGGTTCCTAAATATAATTATTACCGGGGAAGTCTCAGGATGTCCAGAGAAGAGTAACCAGAAGGTTGAGGAGTCAGGAAAGCATAAGGGCTCACCAAAGGAACTGCTTGGGTTTACCTGAAGTAAAAAGAGACTAACAGGGAGAATGGTTTCCTATCTTCAAATTGTTGAAAGTCAGCAAGCAGAAAACAAAGTAGACTTGTTCCAGGGAACAAAGGACCAGCTTGTAGAGGATAATAATACTTCTACCCAGTTATGACATAGGCTGCCCTCTGAAAAATAGAGCTCTCCACACAGGATACACCTAAGAAAGGACTAGGCGGATGTCAACCAAGAGCATTGCAGTAGGGCTTCCAGTATTACGTGGGAGGTAGGTTTAGGGGTCTTTTATTTTGGAGTGCATTTCTGCTTCCTCTCCTTGGCTCCACTCTCTTTTTGTCTCATTTCAAACATCCAAGTTCAGGCAGATAGACTCCCAATAAAGCCATGAGAAATAAGTAGTTAGCTTGTGATAGATGGCCAAGAGAATAGTAGAAATTATTTTCAGTACTTTATAAAGGAAACCTTAACCCTCTTGATGTGAGAGCCCTGGGCACTCTGTCTTCCCAGAACAGATAAATATGAGAGACACAGATGTGAGACTTCTTTTTGCTTTGGTTAAGAGAATTCACATCTCTTTAGTATCCAGAGCCTAGCACCACCATGCTCAGCTTAAAGCAAACACATTTTATTGTATCTATACTGTGTGGGAATATCTAATTTTTCCCAGAAAAAATTAATGAGACCCTTGAATGAATACAAACATATCCGAGTGCTATTTATACCTCATATTGCCTAGGTATTAAACAATAATCAAAGCATATGAAATTGTGTTATTCTTATATTCACTGATTACCTCCTCCTCCTCCTCCATTTCTAATTTCAGTTAAAGAGTTTCAAAAAGAAAAAGAAAAACAGAACAGTATGAGGAGACAGATGGCTCAGCTGATGACAAAATCCATTTGACTTTTACCACACTGAGAGATGGAGAGCTTGATTAATAGTTGGTCAGCCAGTGAGACAATATGAAAAGAAAAGCTACTTGGCAAAATGTTCCTTAAATGAATATAAATAACTTATAATTTCTTGATTTAAATGTTCCTCTTGGAATCACCATTTTGCATCACTTCTCTTAAAAATTCCAGGTTGAACCACCTCAAACCAACATAAACATGTTCCTAGCATTAAGTCTAGAACATGAGCCACTGTAAACCTATTTTAACCACATCTACTGATCAGGTAAAAAAAAAATGCAATTGAAACTTAGTGCCCTACCCCAGATGGCATTATAATTACCAAAGAGAAAAAGGATCAAAGAAACTCTGCCTATACAGATTATTCTCAGAATACTAGAACCTCAGAGTTGGAAAGAGGCTGAAACTTCTTCTGGCCAATTACCATATTTTTACAAGTGAAATTAATGAGGCTCTGAGGAATGAAGTGATTTTGCTGAGACCACATAGCTTTCATGTAAAACTTATGCTAGAACCTTAGGATTCTAGTGTTCTAATTTAATATGCACTATCCTTTACTATGTGTATAGTCAGTATCTCATAAAATGATGTTAAGATTATTGCTTCTTTTATTTTTAACGTTGGAGGAGACATTGAAGATTAAACTACATGTGTCTGTGTTGTAGATTTCTGTAGAATTGGAAATAGTATATCTCAAAGTAAATTTATGTGAATGGCATTATTTAAATGTCTTAAGAAGAACATAATATCCTTATAAAAGCCGGGGAATATATTATGATATGTGTTCATTTTAACTAGATTTATTCTAAATGCTGGCCTAGAAGGGGAGAGAAATTTCAGCTCAATGATTCACTTGTGACCACTGGCCAGATTGTTGGTGACCTTGCATTTTGTGAACCCAATTGTAATATTATGGGAAAAAATAGCCAATAGGGGCAATGACTGTAGAGCAGATGCTCCTTTGAGCTAAACTTTTCCAGGGAAATAAATTACAAGGAAAAAAAATGACAGCAATTTTAGCTTCAACTTGAGAATAGATGCTCAAAATGTTATGGTGGTTATTAAACAATGATATATTATGTGGATGATTTTCTAGGGAGTCTTCTCTCTCTCTCTTTATCATTATTTGACCATACTGGAGTACTTATAAAATTTTAACATGCTGCCACTCTCATTTCCTTGAGAATATGGATGCATACGCACACACACATACAATGTCTCTGACTATAGCTGTAAAATGTCAAGGAATAGCATTTGACACATATGTAACTGCAAATCAATATACATGGCATTTTGTTTTCTTAGCACATTTTGTATAACTTAGAGCTTCAGGTATATGGTGTGTCAAGTCATGCCTTCTGTATTGTAGCAGCTGAATAAAGGAAAAGGCTGATATAACATAATTAGCTTCTTCGTATAGATTACTTTTCTCGCCACTTAAAAAATGCTTCTTACATTTTGAATTGAAAGTTATTTATAAAATTGGATAAAACAAATTTTATCCAATAAAATAATTATAAATATAAATAATTATATTCCCAGCTGTCCATTTTCAAGACATTTTTACATTTTTTATAGATTTTTTCTATATGAGAGACTGATGGTCATCTGTTTATAGTCCCTATACTGTGACAAAATATGCTCAATATATATTTTCCTGAATGTGTATTGAATAGTCGTGTGAATCAAAGATAGACATACCTCAGAACTCATTGAATGGTATACTTCAGATTTGTGTATTTCATTGTGTGTAAAGTTACCTCCCCCTCAAAAAATTCACATACAGTTATTGAACTCTAGTTGACATTATGTATGCTAAAGCATTTAGAAGCAAAGTGTACAACTTGATTTCTGCAAGTTATTTTGAAATGTATCAAAATAAAGATAGATGTAAATGTAGAAAGTTGCAAAGATGGATAGATATGTGATAAAGCAAATATAGCAAAATATTAATTGTAGAATCTATGAGGTCAATATATGTGTGTTCACTGCCCCATTCTTTTAATATTTCTGTATATATGAAATCTTTCATAAAAAATTATTGGAAAAACTTAAATGTGCCCAAATTGTGGCTAGTATTTGAGATGTTCCTTCAAATATCTCCAATCTTACAGTCAATTTTACAGTTCCAATAAAAACAATCAACTCAAATTTTATTAGAAATGACTTGCAACTCAACCAATCTTTAAATTTAATACTTATGGCCTCAGAAGTAAATGACACACACAGCCCTTTTGGTGGATACACTCAATATGCACCACCTCTAAACACTAGTTTCAAAGGGCAAGTTACAGATACTAAGTAAGTCTAATGAGCCAGTTACTTATTTCATTAGCTAGGGGTACAGCATGCATACAACTCACCCTGACAGCCTTCAGGGAAGCCAGGGCTGGTAACTATCAATCCTGGCCTACCTTCAAATGTAGTGCAGTGGTGTTCCACCTAAGTGAGAACATTTGTCAGAGCATTAAACATGATATTTGGAATATAAGCCCCAAATACTTCTAGAGTATGTGAACAAGTGCTTTCTGTGCCAAGCCCTGTGCGAATCCCTAAGCACGAAGATGAATAAAAGCAGCGGAATATCAGGCTTTTAGTATAGACTTAATAATAAATGTTGGTCACTCGGGTTCTAAGAAAGATTTTTTAAGGAAGCTACTCTATGAGAAAGGTATCTTTTCTACTGTAGTAACAAGTTTTAATTATCAAGTTAGACCATCAGATAGCCACATATCTGTATGTATTGAATTTTAATATGAAATTTTTAGATTTAATCAAGGGAAATAAAGAATAAATTCACTTTTGTCACTAACCTTGATTTCAAAGGCATGGTATATATAAGTTCCCTGTAAGGTCAAAATAATTAACTATAATTAAAAATTAGCAAACTTTTGACTCCATAGAAAATGTGATATGCCACTTCTTTCAAACAATGAAAACCACGTAATCGGAGTTTGACTAGACTTCCAAGAAATTCAAAGTGAAATTTAGTGTTCAACAATTGTAACTATATTGCTTTCCTATTTCCATTTTACCAATCATAATATATGAGGGTTTTAAAAAATGTGACATGCCAAAATCATTTTTGGAATAGGATGATCATAAAAATACATAAATTATTAGTCATTTGCATCAAATACATGTGTTCTGCCAAATATCTGTTAAATATTTTAGATTAATTTGTTGAGTTTATTTTAATTGATTGTGTTGATAAGAATGTCACCCTATACTTTCTGACTGTGGAGTAATTTCACATTATTTAAAAGCCTAGGCAAAATACACATGAAAATCAATTAAAATTTTAAAAGTAAATAATTGAAATCATTTTATAGGGCAGCATATCATCTGTGTAAGCATTCTAAAGTCAAAAGAGGGTCACTTTCAAATTCTACTTGTTCATTGTTGGTATATAGGGAATTGATTGACTTCTGTATATTAACCTTGTATCCTGCAAACTTGGTATGATTGCTTATTAGTCTCAGGCATTTTTCTGTCTATTCTTCCAGGTTTTCTACATACAATCATGTCACCTGTAAACAAAGACAGTTTTATGTCTTCCTTCCCAATCTGTATACCTTTTATTTCCTTTTCTTGTCTATTACATTAGCTAGGACTTCCAGTATGATGCTGAAAAGGAGTGGTGAGAGGGGACATCCCTGCTTTGTTCCTAATCTTAGGCTTTGAGTTGCTCACCATTAGTTATGATGTTATCTGTAGGATTTTTGAAGATATTCTTTATCAAGTTGAGGAAGTTCCCTTCTATTCCTAGTTTACTGAGAAAATGTTGTATATTGTCAAATGCTCTTTCTGCAACTATTGATATTATGACTTTTCTTTTTAGCATGTTTCTGTGATGGATTACATTAATTGATTTTCAAACGTTGTACCAGCCTTGCATACCTGGAATAAATCCCCTGTCGTTATGGTGTATTAAAAAAAAAAAAAAAAAAAAAAAGAGGGCCACTTTATACATATCTACTGGTGGGTTAAATGATGGCATTTATTTCCTCCTCCCCGTGTATCTTGAAGAAAGTTGAAAAATTAGCTGCATTGCTTCTGATACAGGTCCAGGAAATGAGATTTGAAAAGAACTGGAAGCATATTCTGTGATAAACACAGAGCTCCCTAACTCATTTTAGCAGCATCCTTGTTATCCATCTTCAGGATATTGCAGAGTGTTCTGTATGTGAGCCAAGAGATGGGGTCCAGAGAAGAGAGGGAAAGGGAAAAAGAAAGAAGGAAAGAAGGGGGAGAGAAAGAAAGAGAGAGGAAAGGAGAGAGGGATTTTATAAGGCTTTCTTTCTTCATACTTTTTATCCAAATTTATCCATCTACTATTCCAAAAGATGCTGGAATGATTAATGAAATAATGATTATGATAATACTCAGAGTCTCTCAGAAAATTTAATCTTGCAGGAAAATATTATTGGCTAAATAGCAATAATAATAACAATAATAATTGTTATAATAATAATCATCACAGTAATTGTGATAATAATAATAAGCAATAATCATCATCATCATCTCTGAAAATATACTTATTTAATTGATAAACAGAAAGCAGTCCCACCCTCAAGTAAGTTTTGCATAGCTTATAGAATTTTTTCATTATGGTATTGAAATGTCCTCATTTCCCCCAAAGATCTTTTGGTTAAATATTTCATCACTGAGACAGTCCTTAAGAGTTTTGTATCTCAGAGAATGAAAGCCAATATAATGCTCCATCAAGTCTATATAAATAATCTATCTGTATTATCATTCAATTATAAATGACTTAATTTCATCTATGCTTATTACTCTGGAAAATGTGGGGTAGAGTTCACTAGTTTTACTTCGTATTTAATAAATTTCAGAAATGTAATAATGTTAAAATCACTGGCTCTATACCCACAAGTACTGTGTTATTTCTATCAAGACAACATTAGTAAATAATCTTTGGCTCTGATACAGTAACAGATTTATACTTAGTCTCAGTTGAAACCACCCAGTCTATCTCTGTTCACCCATTCTTTCCTATAAAGGATAATTTTCAATATTTGAAGGAGCATTTTCATTTCAAATTGTTCTTTTTAGTGTATTCAGCAAAGCACAGTATCAGGTGGTAATTACTGCCAATTATAGTTCCCATACATATTTAAATTATTTTATGAGGGTTTCGTTAGAGAATGTGATATTTTATTCAAGTTAAACAGTGAGATACACAGGAAGGGAGAATATATTTTGGCAATAGTAAAGCCCACTAAAATCTTTCAGAGTCTATAAATAGAAAGCTGTTTTCTCAAGTATTTTATTTTACTTTCTCTTGGTAAATCAGTGATTCGATTACTGTGGACAACAGCAAATATGTCTAATGTATGAACTCTATGCTAGGCACTGTCTATGTGTATTTCATATATTAACTCATTCTATTCCCACAGCAGTCTCTTAGGTAGTACTCTTGTTATCTCCATTTTACAGATAAGGAAACTGAGGCACAGAGTGATTATCTTGGCCAATGTAATGACTCGTAAGAGACCTAGCTAAGGTCACAACTCATGTAATTTCCTCCAATATCCGTGCTTGTAAACATCTCCCTAAAGGTCTTGCAGGAAAACACTTATGAATAAGTTAAACAACAATCAGGTCTCACAAAAGCAATTTCATTAATATCTTAATGACAGTATATTTTGACATATATATATATATTCTTTTCAGATTCTTTTCCATTATAGGTTATTACAAGATATTAAATATAGTTCCCTGTGCTATACAGTAGGTCCTTGTTGTTTATCTATTTTATATAAAGTAGTGTGTATCTGTTAATCCCAAATTTCCAATTTATCCCTCCCCCCCTTTCCCCTTTGGTAACCATAAGTTTTTTTTTTTTTTTTCTGTGTCTGTGAGTCTATTTCTGTTTTGTAAATAAGTCCATTTATATAATTATTTTTAGATTCTGCATATAAGTGATATATCATATTTGTCTTTCTCTGACTGACTTACTTCACTTAGTGTGATAATCCCTGGGTCCATCCGTGTTGCTAAACATGGCATTATTTCATTCTTTTTTATGGCTGAGTAATATTCCATCGTGTGTGTGTGTGTGTGTGTGTTTGTATAACATCTTCTTTATCCATTCATCTGTCGATGGACATTTAGGTTACTTCTATGTCTTGGCTACTGTAAATAGTGTTGCTTTGAACATTGGGGTGCATGCATCTTTTCGAATTAGAGTTTTCATCTTTTCCAGATATGTACACCGAAGTGGGATTGCTGGATCATATGGTAACTCTATTTTTGGTTTTTTAAGAAACTTCCATACTGTTTTCCATAGTGGCTGCACCAATTTACATTGCCACCAGCAGTGTAGGAAGGTTCCCTTTTCCCCACACCCACTCCAGCATTTATTATTTGTAGACTTTTTGATGATGGCCATCTTACCAGCCTGAGGTGGTACCTCACTGTAGTTTTGACTTGCATTACTCTAATAATTAGCCATGTTGAACATCTTTGCATATGCCTGTTGGCCATCTGTATGTCCTCATTGGAGAAATGTCTATCCAGGTCTTCTGCCCATTTTTTAATTGTTTTTTTTTTTTTTTTTGATGTTGAGCTGTATGAGCTATTTGTATATTTTGGATATTAACCCCTTACCAGTCTTATTGTTTGCAAGTATTTCTCCTATTCATTGTCTTTTGTCTTTTCATTTTGTCAGTGTTCCTTTTGCTGTGCAAAAGCACTGAAGTTTAATTAGGTCCCATTTGTTTATTTTTGCTTTTGTTTCCTTTGCCTTAGGAGACCAATCCAAGAAAATATTGTTTTGATTTATGTCAAAGAATGTTCTGCCTATATTTTCTTCTGGGAGTTTTATGGTTTATAGTCTTACATTTCAGCCTTTAATCAATTTTGAATTTATTTTTCATATGATGTGAGAAAATGTTCTCATTTTATTCTTTTGCATGTAGCTCTCCAGTTTTCCCAGGACCACTTATTGGCAAGACATTCTTTTCCCACTGTATAGGAAAGGTATGTTTTCTCTATACCAATTTTGTGGAGAGTTTTTATCATGAATGGATGTTGAATTTTTTTATTCAATCAGCCACTCTGTGTCTTTTGATTGGAGCTTTTAGTCCATTTACATATAAAGTAATTATTGATATGTATGCACTTATTGCCATTTGCTTATACAATAACTTCCTAGGTTTTCTTCTCTCATTACTAAATAAAGTAGCTGTGTGATTTTTTTTGCATTGTTTTTAACATCTTAATTGGAGTATAATTGCTTTACAATGGTGTGTTAGTTTCTGCTTTATAACAAAGTGAATCAGCTATACATATACATATACCCCCATATCTCCTCCCTCTTGCAGCTCCCTCCCACCGTCCCTATCCCACCCCTCGAGGTGGTCACAAAGCACCGAGCTAATCTCCCTGTGCTATGCGGCTGCTTCCCACTAGCTATCTATTTTACATTTGGTAGTGTATATATGTCCCTGCCACTCTCTCACTTCATCCCAGCTTACCCTTCCCCCTCCCCGTGTCCTCAAGTCCATTCTCTATGTCTGCGTCTTTATTCCTGTCCTGCCCCTACGTTCTTCAGAACCATTTTTTTTTTTTTTAGATTCCATATACATGTGTTAGCATATGATATTTGTCTTTCTCTTTCTGACTTACTTCACTCTGTGTGACAGACTCTAGGTCCACCCACCTCACTACAAATAACTCAATTTCGTCTCTTTTTATGGCTGAGTAATATTCCATTGCATATATGTGCCACATCTTCTTTACCCATTCATCTGTCGATGGACCCTTAGGTTGCTTTCAGGTCCTGGCTATTGTAAATAGAGCTGCAATGAACATTGTGGTACATGACTCTTTCTGAATTATGGTTTTCTCAGGGTATATGCCCAGTAGTGGGATTGCCGGGTCATATGGTAGTTCTATTTTTAGTTTTTTTAAGGAACCTCCATACTGTTCTCCATAGTAGCTGTATCAATTTACATTCCCACCAACAGTGCAAGAGGGTTCCCTTTTTTCCACACCCTCTGCAGCATTTATTGTTTGTAGATTTTTTGATGATGGCCATTCTGACTGGTGTGAGGTGATACCTCATTGTAGTTTTGATTTGCAGTTCTCTGATGATTAGTGATGTTGAGCATTCTTTCCTGTGTTTGTTGGCCATCTGTATATCTTCTTTGGAGAAATGTCTATTTAGGTCTTCTCCCTATTTTTGGATTGGGTTGTTTGTTTTATTGTTACTGAGCTGCATGAGCTGCTTGTAAATTTTGGAGATTAATCCTTTGTCAGTTGCTTCATTTGTAAATATTTTCTCCCATTCTGAGGGTTGTCTTTTTGTCTTGTTTATGGTTTCCTTTGCTATGCAAAAGCTTTTAAGTTTCATTAGGTCCCATTTGTTTATTTTTGTTTTTAATTTCCATTTCTCTAGGAGGTGGGTCAAATAAGGTAGCTGTGTGATTTTAATAAATGTGTGCAAAATATTTTTTAAAACCTCACGTTTCAATAAATTCAATTAATTAAATTTGTACTCAGTAGAAGACATCATATCCAGTATTGTTAGTGAGTCAAAAAACAAACAACATAGTCTCTGCTTTTGATGAGATTTGTAATCTAGAGAGGGAAAAGATGCAAGAAGCGAGAACTCTGGGAGCTAAATATACATTGTGAAGTTAGAACATAGAAGCAGTTGCTTACAATAATGAATAAGAATGAGCAAATGAGCAAGGAAAAAGTTACAATTTCATGCCACATAAATTGTAAATTATAACTAAAAAAGGAAAACAAACATTTCAGTGTTTCACAGTGTGATTCCCAAGACACCACCACAGTCAGAAAAGGCACTGAGAAAGAGTCAAGCAAAACACTGAGAATTTTCAGTAATATCTACCAATTAGGAGGGAATTACATAGGTACTGAGTATAAAGGCAACCCTTGGATATCCACTTGCCATGGCAGTGCTTCATAAGAGGTGCCATCAGGAGCTAGCTAATTTGCAGGGTCTTGGGTTAAATTGGGTAAAGAGCTAAAGATTAGAGAAAGCAGACACTCCCCTGCCTGGATCAAGTTGTCCCTGGTAACAGAGACTGAGATTACAAAGCATGTTTCAGGACTCCAGCAATAGCTGTCTATAGCACCTGTGAAGCTCTCCTCTTCAGCAACCCTGTATTATCTTATGGCTTCAGAAAAGTTGATAGAATAAATCAAGGCTGTGGTGAAGGAAAGAGAAGTTTTAAAATGCAGGAAAAGGTCTAAAGAGTGTTGAACTGTATTACATTAGACATTAAGAAGGTCTGGACATATTTGTCCATATAATCTCAAAGAGATTAAAAAATATAATGTGGCAATTGTGCCAAACAAACAAACAAACAAAACACCAAATAATAACAGTAGAAAAGAACAAAATGCAAAAAAGAAAAAAGGAGAAAACAGACTGAAAGAAAATTTAACTCTAGGAACAAAAGAAACTTTCTATATAGTATTCCTTTGTACTTTACTCTTCAGAATATCTTAATAAGAACATGAATTAAATAAGCAAAGAATTGGAAAATGAGGTGGTAAAACAATAGTCTGATCTACTTAGTTAAGAAAAGAAACTGATATCCAAAATAGATTCACTGTAGGACTAAGGGGGGAAGAGAGGAAATCAGGTAGGAGAAGAGTAAATACTATTGAAAATCAAGTTATTAACATAGTGAAAGTCTTCAATAAATCAAATTATAAGCAGAGAAAATATATCAGAGACTTTTAGTAATAGAGGGAAGCTGATAGATATTGAAAAAGTCAAAGATGATCCTAAATAAGGATAATTGTGACCCTCTGTGAAAAAGACAAGTCATTGTAATGAAAGAGCAGATGATTTTCCTATAATGAAGGATGGACTAAATATACATTTCAAAGGAATGCACTTAATTGCAGAAAGAATGATGTCACAGTGGATGCTGAGACATAACCTGGTTAAGTTATTGAACTTAAAAGATTTAAAAAGTGAAATTTTTAGACGTAAAGAGAGACGAGTAAGTTACCTTCAGACTGGCATCTACAATATTCAATCCCTTAACACAATAAAGCAACGTGTGTGAAGTGCTGGGGGGAAAGGTAAGCCTAAAGTATCATGCTCAGCCAGGTTATCACTCTGCATTTAGAACTGCATTAAGAACAACAAACATTCTCATAAAACTCAGCTGATTGCTGTCTTCTTCTTAGTTGTTTTGCTAATGAGAGCCCATCAGACCCAAATAACTTACTGTGGAAAGAAGCTGCTGTCATTCCCATAGCTACGGAAACAGGGAACTAGAAACCAGAATGTTCAGAAAATTATAGCACAATAATTTTAAAAGTGTGTTTCCTTGACCAGCAGAATCAGAATCACCTGTCAACTTGTTACAAAAGCAAAATCTTGGGCACCACCCAGACCTATTGAGTCATAAACTCTGGACATGGGGCCCAGGATTCTAGCTTTTAATACATTTTCCAGATAATTCTGATGCTCACCAAATTTTGAGAACCACAGTGTGGTATTCCTAGTGTGGTAATACCTAGTGTGGTAATGCTAGGTATTACTAGTATTCCTAGTAATACTCATGGATCAAAGGCCACAGGACAGTCTAGACTGTGAAGGATTAGTATTTCAGCAGCCTCCCTCAGGCTAGAGGGCCAGATGTAACATACACGGACTCGTGCCAAGGTTATGTGCCGAGTTCTGCATTTATTTCTTCAAGTATTGATTGAGTTGCTGCTAGTGCCTGTGAAAGGTTACATGCATAAAATGAAATTAGCTGTCATAAAAAGTTTGTCGTGACCAGTTATGACCAATGGCTTCATGAAAAGAACTGATGAAACAGATAGCATGTGAATTTGGAAATAGAAAATATGTGTGTGTAGAAAGAATGACAGCAAATGGCAAACAAGCACAGAACTGCATGGAGATTTCTTTGAGCACAGTGGCTGCTGCCCTCAAATGAGCTGACTTTCTGAAAGAAGCCCTTGTTACAGGTATGTAGGATGTAGAGACTGGTCTCCAACATCAGGGGTGCCCTCTCCTAGGAGACACAAAAGACAGGTACTGCATGTGTAGAAAGAAAATATTACTTTGATTTCTTTTTTTTTCCCTTTTTTTAAAGTTTTTTTTTTTTTTTTTTTTTAGTTTATATTGGAGTCTAGTTGATTAACAGTGTTGTTTTAGTTTCAGGTGTACAGTAAAGTGATTCAGTTATACATATGCATGCATCTATTCTTTTTCAAATTCTTTTCCCATTTAGGTTATTACAGAATATTGAGCAGAGCTCCCTGTGCTATACAATAGGTCCTTGTTGATTATCTATTTTAAATATAGCAGTGTATTTATCTTTTTAACATGTATTCTTGGAATTATAAACTAGAAGTTAGTATACGATAGCATAGATAAATAAATATACATCAGAAAAAACCTCAGAGGCTGTAAATGTGCAAATATTTCCTGAAGACATCTCTCGATCATGAAATCTAGCCAATAGTGAAATGAATAAAGACAGTATTATTGAAACCATTTAAATGAAGAGCTAAGACCAAGTAACTGGGAGAGCTATGGTTACAAAACAGACAGTGTTATTATCCTTGAGAAAGAAAATATTTACCATACAACCAACACAGATTGGAATGTGGGAAGAATTATAGTTGCTGTATTACACAACTCCGAGGGGAATCATTGCTGTAAAGTAAAATGTGAATGGTGTTTCCTGTAATTAAACAACACAGGAGCACCAGGAGGAAGTGGGAAAAAATGGGAGAACTCAGTCCTTTATTAAGTTTCCTATCAGGTATTCAACTGATAATATTTAAAATTAAAACATAAAATTGAAAGTAGGACATGATTCTACCCTCAGCAATTTTGTATGTTTCTTTCAAAAACTTAATTTTTATATACTACTATCTCTTTTATAGGAATAATTGAAGTTTATTTAAATTCCTTTAGTTTTTTCATTGTTTACTTTATTGAATTCAAGTAGAAAGTAATTAATATTTTACTTAATAATAACTTGCATTGTAAAATCCCTCTTTTACATACTTATCTGTGAGTAATTTCTTGTGTTCATTCTTATTTTGCTGGAATTTCTAATAATGAGCATTGACCAAAAGTCATTATTAGTTAAAAAAAAAAAAAAGCAAAGAATGTCCTTTTTAAGCACTGTGACCTGTTCTTCTCAGGGCCCATGTTCTCACTTTCACATTGAAAGCAATTTAGTTATATTTTGCCAGTCAATGAATACTTTGTTATAAAGCCATGAAGTTAATCTTGTGCTCCGTTATAAATGCTAAGTCTTGTTCGCAACACTTTCTCTCCATCGTAAATTTACAGAACTTCATATAACAAAAACAAAATGAGCAGTAAAAATAATCATTATAGTCTTCTTGTGAATGGACCTTATTGAAGGAATAGGTTTTATATACGCTCCCATATTAAAACTTCTCCAGCAGTCAGACTAAAGAAGCAGCACGTGCACACACACGCACATACTTTTTTGCCTCTGCTAATATTTTTGGAAAATATTTTATACCAGAAATATATGAATAAAGTGAGTTTGCGTACTTACAAGGGAAAAATGAAATGGTGCTACCCTGAGTTTTAATGCTCAGTTCTTAGTATATGACACATCCTTTTGAGGAGAAGACCCGACCTCTGTGTATACGTGATATATAAACAAACTTGATTAGAAGCATGTGCACTGATGCGATGACAGGAGTGCCACAATGGAGTGGTTTTGTAGAAAAACAAGAAGATAGCCTCAGAGCATCACAGTAGAACATGGAGTTCTTTTAGCCCTGCAGCCCGATGTGCCAAGCCGACATTTTTATTGGAACTTTTAATTAAGTTTTTTTTTTCTAATTTAGAAAGTAATAAATAGTCATTGTAGAAACTGTAAGGAGAAAACAGCCCAGTGAAAGAAGAAAAATATGTATGATTATTTTATCTTTTGAATTCAGGGAATTATGTATCTATTATACTTTTTGACCAAAGAAGTGACACCTTGAGGAAATTTAAATGTACTAAATATTTAGTGTGTGACACAGCCTTTTACTTATTTGATCTGTTTTCATCTTTAAACAACTGAATATATCCTATCTCCTTTTTCAAGTTGAGTAAACTGAGACTCAGAGAGATGGCAGGATCTCAGGGCTAGTTATGGATAGAGCTGAAAGTCCAACACTGGCTTGGCATTTCCTAAAGCCCACCTTGAAACTTCTGTCCTAGTGGTCCTTAATAATGGCTGCACATTACAATTTCATGAGAGGATTTTTAGAAGTCTTGTTGCTCATAGCACACACGCAGAGATTCTGAGTTGATTGTCTGGAGTGTGGCTCAGGTGTTGGTCATTTTTAAAAAAGTCTTCCAGGATGTCTAATAATATGTAAGCGGGTAAGGAGCAGGTCCTATACCCAGCTCCCTCACTCTTCATCCCTTTGCCTGGGATCCAGATTGTAAGTAGTTTGCCCTTGGTTAGTATTTTCAGTTACAAAAAAAACATACTGGATGTTTTCATTTCTCATGTCAAACATACAATTGTCCCAACAAATCTTAGTACAAGACATGGGATCATAAGGGAACATATTAAATTCTAGTTAATGTATGTCCTGACAGTTCATATTCTAAAGATACATCCAGCATCAGAATACAGCTTTGATCTCAGTCCTACTTGTATTTTGAGGGTAGGGAGAGGATGCTGAAACAACAGTTACCAGATTTGCATATTACTGAGATTTTTATGAAGTTCCAGGTTTAACCATTTTATTCATATCAACAAAGACTGGATTCATTCATCTGGAAAGGTTTTCACTCACACAAAAATCAGAAGGAATAAAATGAAGGGAAACATCTGCTAGAGCCTGAAACAGCTTGTGGGTTGATTTTGCCAGTAGAGCCAAACCTGCGGTTAATCAGCTCTGCCCTCACCAACAGATGTCACTGCAGACAAGAGAAATTAACTGACTAGGTTATCATGCTGTGGGCAGTGCAGTCAGATCAAGGTGCTAACCTTTAGCAACTCAAAAACATAAATGTTCATGTTTTTCTTCTTCCTAGTACACGTAAACACACATACCTGTGTATGTGTGATATATGTATGTTTATATGTGTATATATGTTTGTGTGTGTGTATGTATATATATCTCCCAAATTTTACTTATTATCTTTTATTTGCCAGTTTTCTCCACTTCCCACTCTTTCCCCTTGAGTTGTTTCTGAAGAGCCTAGCCTTGGTATAAAAGAATAGTGGGCTGTAAAATGGTGTTGGGGTAACTGATAACTTGGATATATTTACTATTGAATCTGTTTTTGGTTTTTGTCTTTCATATTGATGATTATTAGTGATGTGAATTTTTATAGGTGAACAAATTGTACCATCTCAAAACTATTAGCACTGTAACATGTTTCACCGTTGACATTGTCATTTCACATACTTTTGACCTTTCTATTACGTACTTGGCAATAGAACATTATACTATACTGTACTGAGGATTTGACGTGAGGAATTTGTGAATCTCTTTCATAACATTCATATAACACTGGCCCCCATGCTCTGCTTATTATATGCATTCATATACCTTTTATATTTAGAATAAGACCTATTTTCTACTGCAGAGACTTTTAGGGTGTTTCAGACTTAATATTTACGATTTGGAGTTTTCTTAACCAAATTTAGCAGTAGTCTGGAGACAACCAAATTTAATTGACTTCAAAACAGAAGGAAACAAATAAGCATGACGCACCAGAGCAGAGAAAGTACTTTTGTGAGTTGATCCTTCCATGTGCTTCTCATTTGGATCCCTTCTGGGAATCATCTAAATGGCAGCAAATCCAATCAGGTTCATTCTTTGAAAATGGACACACATCTCAAGTGAGGATGAAATAAACTGTTCCAGGAAATTTAGCACAAAATATTTACATGAAATTTTCTATAGAGAGGGACTTCATAAAGCTGAAAGCCTAATTTTGAAACTTCCAGAAAAGTCAAATTCTGGAATGCAAGATTTGGACAGAGGCAGGCTGAAAAAATGAGAAGGACGAAGAAAAAGTGCCAGCTTGACATGGAAATTCACCACTAATTGGAGACGGGTCTGCATGGAGACTTGTGAAGCAGAACATCCTTAGCTAGTTCAGGAAGTGATGAGTGGGAAAAAGAAGAAACAGAAAAAAGAAAGAACAAAGACTGAAACTTGAAGAAAATAAAAATAAGAGAAGGAAATGAAGATGAGATTGGTCTGACAGCACAAAGCCAAACCTAGTGTCTGCTGTATGAGCTAGTTGGTGCCTGGCAACTGTGAAAGAGAAGAGGAAATATCCCACAGACTAAAGAGTAGGAGGGGCTGCAGCAGGCAGAGGCACACATGGCCCACGGAAATGTCACCCGAGAAGGAGAGGCGATTGTCCTGCTTCCTGCCAGCGCCGAGGCTTATTCCATGATGGTTTCAGCCTGGGAAAATCATGAAGGTCCGTGAATATGAATCATATCTAGAAAATGTTATCTCTTCATCTCTCAAGATGTGAAATAATTGTTTATGAAAAAAATGATTTTCTTGGAATTCAAGCTCTTTGGTTTTACAACTGAAATGAACTACTTAGAAGTACTTCTCAAACGTCCAGATCTTACTGAAAACCAGTTAAAACTGAACAAACATGTTTTTGTTCTGCCTCTTCCTTATCTACTATTTTTGGCAAAACTAATAATATAAACTATCTTGTTGCAATTTTTTGAAGTACCTAAAGGAAACAATCATGGAACAGAGCTATCAAACACTTTACACATCCACTAAAAAGTAGCAGAACAGCATTCAAAAATATGTTTCTTTTAGTAAGTGGGAAAGTCCTTTCCTATCAAAGTATTTGTTAATGGGCTGAATCTACAAATCACTGTGCCCATGCCACCATACATGAGGTAAAATCAGGAGATATTCTTCTGTCTCAACAGGGATATTCAATTTTGTTTCCACAAATTTCCTAAGAAAAGGAAAGATCAAATAATGTTCATTTACTTCTGAAAGACTACTTTGACAGAAAACCTGAAGTAGATGATTCTGAAAGAAATGCTATACTGATAATTATTGGAAGTCATCATCATTAAAGGGATATTACTAGGTTAATTGTCTCCAATTGTTTCTTTCATTCAATGAATATAACTCATCATTGTGTTATAAATCAGGCATTTTAATACTTACCTTCAGGGCACAGTGGTACTTTCTTAACAAAGACAGTACATGTTTGCAACTTCAGAGATGTACTGAACAACACGTTCTGATGCCGTAGAAGCATCAGTGTCTATATAAATACAAACATACAAATATACAAACAATTGACTAAAGGAATGAGAATTCTAAACTCACAGATCAATTTCAGATCATCTATTACTGCTATTTATAGTAGTCAAATTATTTTCAAACTGTCTTACTACTTTTAAAGGAGAAACACATCAGTAAATACACAGAAAATTGTTGTTCCAGTACTATGGTGAATGTCAAGATAGTGTGGGGAGGAGTGAATAAAGTAAAAATCAGTTATTGATTTACAGTTCATCTGTGCAAAACTGGGAGGGATAGCATCATATTTCAATCACATGAGCTAAGAGATTATTGAGCTGTATAAATCTCAACATATTTGGATCCCAGGAAGTTCATTGCATGCAAGAAAAGGTCAAAACCCTTAAACAAATGAACTGATGAATGAAATGCCATAGCATCATGTAATAAAACAATGAATATCCGTCATGCAATAAACATAAATATATACTAAAGCAAGTTAGGCAGTTGTATCCTCCCCCTTTTGTTGCACTCCTTCCTACCCTGTGCCTGGTTGTATAGTACATGAGACCACTATTTAATTTTGACAGCTTTAGAGAGAGAAGAATCAGTGACATAGACATCAAAGTTGGGAGGGAAAAGAACAAACAAACCAAACAAAAATAATGAACCTTGAAATTTCTAAACCTGGGTGTGAGTCCCTGCTTTACTCCTTCCTAACTGTATGAACCTGGGCACTCACTTATATTCTCTCTAACATGGAGATAAGAATATTTAACTGAATTGTTACAACAAATAAATAAAAATGTACATATGTAGGCATATGTGGGTGAGTTTGCTGTGTCAAGGTCCTTGCAAAAGTTGCATGATACTAACTAGGGAAAGGTATACTTAGTTTACTTTTAAAATGAATTTTTAGCAGATAAATTTAAATTCTCTAACAGTGATTGTTGATCTAGTTTAGTTCTGTTCTTGTTTTGGAGATCTTCAGCTCTTCTCTTGGCCCCATCGTACTGATTGAGTTCCATAGCTGATTTTTCATAAGAGGCAGTATAGAAACACAAACTGTGAATTTTAACTGCATGTGTTCTAACCCTGGCTCTACCTGGCTCCAAGCTTTTTGACTCTGGATGGATTACATACTTTCTCTAAGTCTCAATTTTTTCAACCATAAAATAGAGATAATAACTCACATGGTTATTGTATAAATTAGGTGTTTAATGAGTCTTTGTTTGGGACCATGCCTCACACATGTATTCAGTAAATATTATTATAAGTATTAGTGGTTTCTGAAGAGTCCCACAGAAAACTCACAAAGCTCATGGGAATACCAGCTATACAGCTGGATTAGCTGTAGCAGGCTCAAGAAACAGTAGAGCATTCTTAGCCACAGTGGGGGGCTGAGGCAATTCCTTCAACTTCCGTCTCATCAAAATCATATACTTAACTGCTGTCATGTGTGGGAATCTTGATAAAAGTAGTTTTCCCAGAAGTGTCTGTGAGGCATTATTTGCTTTCATTAGTGCAATAGAAATGCAATTACCTGGGTCCAGTTTAAAATGTTTTACTTTAAAACGTTTTACCTAAAGCCTAGGCCCCTCTCCATATATGTTTTTAAAGTCACACAAGGGATTTTGTTACAAAGGTTTGAAAACCACTGAGGTATGGTGTACATAGGATGTATAGGTTATAGCAAGTGATAGGAGACAAAAACATGTTCCAACTCAGTCCATTTCCTCAGGGAGCATAGTAGAGAGAAAGGCGTAACAAACAAGATAATAGCAATCATAATAATACTGCTATTATTAAGAGCTATGCATAAAATACTATGAAAACTCAGTGTAAGATACAACTAATTTATTCTAGAATCAGAAGAGGAAACTTTAAATACATTGTGAATGTTAAATAATAGAGAACAATTTGGAAAGCAGATTGTGGTAAAGGGAGGATCTTCCAAACATATGAAATACATCTGTAAGGTATGGAGACAGGCAATCTGTTGACCTATTCAAGCAAGAGCAAGTACCATATAGCACAGGGAACTATATTCAATATCCTGTGATAAACCATAATGGAAAAGAATATAAAAAAAGAATGTCTATATATATATATAACTGAGTCACTTTGCTGTACAGCAGAGATTGGCACAGCATTGTAAATCAACTAGACTTCAATAAAAAGTAAAGTTATATTAAAAAAATAAAGTGTATGAGAGACGGATGTGTTTGTATAACAGACATTAATAGTTTACAGACAGATGAGTGACACAGTCATGGAGAAAACTGTCTACAGAATGCAGAATGAATTCAACTGAGGAAAGAATAGAGTAGAAGACCATTTAAGAAGTTGTTAAAATAGCTTGGATAAGATCTGATTAAGAACTAACCTAAGATGTTGATTCATCAACAGGAACCATGAATCCTGGTTATTCAGATTTCTCCTCCTATTTAGCAGGCTGCTGGTCATATGATAGCAACACAATAGTTATTAGATAAAAGAAGGAGTAGAAGATACAGGAAGCATGGAAGGAAGGAAAGGAAAGCGATTTCTGACTCATCTGGTGTAGGATCTATTTTGTGTAATGTAAGTCTACTGCCTTCATTGAAAGGTAGACTTAAAAAGAGGTAAGTTCAAATTACTTTGCAACCTGCTGTAGGTTATTGGTGAAACAGCTAGGTTCAATACTTCTTCAATCAATGAATACATTATGGATGAATCCTTATGTTTTCTACAGTGAAATTGTCACAGTAATTTTTATCAATTCTCTGTTACTTAGTTCCTGCAGCTAAACTATATTAGCCAATATTAGTTTGATTTAAAGAGAGCTGATAGATACCACACCAATGGCTTTCACAAATGAAAAGATAAATGGAAGGAAACAACTTTTGTTTTTTGTAAGAAAATAGGGGGAACTTGAATATATTATATAACTCTGTATTAGCTTCTTTTTTCCTTTGCTCTTTTTCTGAGTTACAACATTTAAGTAAGGTTGAAAAAATTCACATAGGCACTTCATCTGTATATAGAAATCATAGATTTTTACTTCTTTGCATCCATTTACTTCTCTTTTATTTAATATGAATATGTCCATGTAATTCCAAATGATCAATTCAGATATATTTATTAAAAATTAAATTTTCCTGGGTTTCCCTGGTGGTGTAGTGGTTAAGAATCTGCCTGCCAATGCAGGGGACACGGGTTCGAGCCCTGGTCCGGGAAGATCCCACATGCTGTGGAGCAACTAAGCCCGTGAACCACAACTACTGAGCCTGTGCTCTAGAGCCTGTGAGCCACAAGTACTGAAGCCCGTGTGCCACAACTACTGAAGCCCACATGCCTAGAGCCCAAGCTCTGCAACAAGAGAAGCCACCGCAATGAGAAGCCTGCGCACCACAACAAAGAGTAGTCCCTGCTCGCCACAACTAGAGAAAGCCCACGTGCAGCAACGAAGACCCAACGCAGCCAAAAATGAATAAATAAATAAAGTTATTAAAAAAAATTAAATCTTCCTTAGTTAATGTTTACATATAAATCTACTTCTAATAACTTATTTTATAAATTCAATATGAAGTTCAATATATTTTTAAATAAAGTGCTTCCTTTGGAGATCATGGATAATATCTTAAAAGTCCATATAAAATATCAAAACATGAATATGCCTCAACAGGAATATATAAAAGTCATATTTTGTCTTGAATAGACTTACCATATATTAAAATGTTGTGCATCTTTGACCACTATTTAAACTAGACTAGTCAGACTATTGAAAAAAATTAATAGCCATTGTAATTATTATTTACCATAATCATAACTCATCATCAGCTATTTTTTCATACCAAATATTTATGGGTATATGAGCAGTGCTGATCACTAGACAAAAGTTTCTGTTTAAGATTGACTAATAGGAAGAACTGAATACTGAGTCTGAGAATGTGTGGTGGCAAGTATGTAAAAATGTATTTAATGTGGGTTTTACGGCGAGTCTTGGATAAGAGGGATCTTTACCTTCATGAGTTTTGTGCTAAGTCTTCCCAAATGTCACAATATGTACTTCGTTAATACAATCACAAACTCAAGCAAGTGTTTAAAATGTGCAAATAAACTCATACATTCAGCACATGGGGATACATAGACGTATGTGACACAGTCCCTGATCTTGGACAAGCTTATTGATATTCCAATACTTGGCATATAGTTATGAGTGTATGGATCATCTTTCAGTAGTTGACCCTTAACGATGTTTTCCTTTTCTGTTTTAAATTCTGACATGAAAACATAATCATGACTGAACAGAACTAAATCCAGAGAACTCTAATCAGGAAGCTTGGGTTTATGAACTCTGCGAAAATGACTCACTGTTGGTTATCTAACATGATCTAAAAATATATCTCTAGTATAAATGCAGTCCCTGAAGATGTCTACAGTTTGTATACTAAAAATTTTCATTGGGTATAGAATTGGAATGCATCTGCTCCATCAAAGCTAAAACTTTTCTACCAAACTTGGGGTAGAGGTGTTGGCAGAAACCTACTGAAATACTAAGAAAATGACAAAAAGATACACAGATGTCAGCCAAATAAGTGGCAACATTGAAAAATGTTATATAGGCATTTCCTAGGGATGCAAGCTATAAATTTTGCATAGGAGGAATTACTGCAGCGAGCATAGGTAGCAACCATCAACATGTCAACAATTAATAAGCACATGTTTGAGCAGCCCTTGTATATGATGATTCTATTGATTCACCATCAGCAGGGCACGTAACAGAGCTGTTTCGGCTGCAGGGGATGATGGATCTGAGCTGGTCTGCCTAGACTTCATTATGAACAACAGTTTGCAGTTAAGAAACAGATTTTTCTCTATGAATGAATCTACCTGCCCTGAACTGGCCTGTCCCAAAGGACTGAATTTACAGGCCCTGGTCTGCATAAGTCTACCTCTGCTGATAGGTAGCAATGTGATAGAAAGTGTGCTCACAATTTTAGGTAGTATATCCTAACTAAATTATAACTTATGTTGGAGAAAACGTTTGTTATTCAAAGGCAAAGGGTTCATTTGTATTTTTTTTTGAAAAGAAATGGAAATTTTTATTTGAGCCAACCTGAGGATTATAACCTGGGAGACAGTCTCTCAGAGAGCTCTGAGAACTGTTCCAAAGAGGGAAAGAGGGAGGCCAGTATATATGTGATTTTGGCAAAGGGGTACGTGAAATCAAGTACTCATCTTGGTAGAATGTTACTGTTATTTGCAAGGAACAGATATCTTAGTTAATACTGTTAGTGCCTTCCTTCTTTTTTTTTAGTTTTCTTTTTTTATGACTTTTTTTTTACATTGGAGTATAGTTGATTAGCAATGTTGTGTTAGTTTCAGGTGTAGAGCAAAGTGATTCAGTTCAGTTGTATTGATGGAATAGTGCCCATTTATACAACTTCAAAAGTGGTAGTCACTCGGCCTCCTACTCTCCCCACCTCATGTGGGCTGACCATACATTTGTGCCCTGGAAACTGTGACCACAGTTTTATCTAAAGATTTGTGTTTTGAATGTGGATATGTAAAGGCTTCAGGTGATGGAGTTGTGTAGACTTGGTTCTGAATCCCAATGTCATAATACGCTATCTTGTGCAAATTAGTGAAATCCTCTGGGCATGAGTTTTATCATAAGTTAAACAAGAATATTAATAAAAAGAGTACAAATAAAACAAGAATACCAATATTTATCTTACAAGGTTTTTATGAGGATTAACTGATAATCTGACTCAGAGTTGGCACCAGGAAGTTTCAGTTCATGTATTCATCCATCTAACAATATTAATTGAATGGCTACTCTTTTCCAAGCCCTGAGCCAGGGACAGGGTTATTTTGGTGAACAATACAGATAGTCATTGCTGTCTCCTGAAGCTTACATTCTAGTTCCCTTTACCCAGGCTCTCTATATTTTACTTCTCTCCTCTACCATTCAGGGTTTCAAAAATATTGAGGTATAGTTGACTTACAATATATATTAGTTTCAGGTATACAACAAAGTGATTCAATATTTTTATAGATTATATTCCATTTAAAGTTACTATAAAATATTGGCTTTACTTCCTGTACCATACAATATAAACTTGTACTTCATTTATCTTGTATATAGTAGTCTGTACCTCTTAATCTCCTACCCCTATCTTGCTTCTCCTCCCTTCCACTTGACCACTGGTAACCACTAGTTTGTACTTTATACCTTAGAGTCTCTTTCTGTTTTGTTATATTCATTCTTTGTCTTATCTTTTTAGATTCCACATATAGGTGATAACATAGAGGTTTGTCTTTCTCTGTCTGACTTATTACACTAAGCATAATAATCTCCAGGTCCATCTATGTTGTACATGGCAGAATTTTTCCTCTTATGGCTAATATTCCATTGTGTGTGTGTCTCTGTGTGTGTGTGTGTGTGTATATCTTCTTTATCCATTCATTTGTTTAAAGACACTTAGGCTGCTTCCATATAATGGCTATTGTTAATGATGTTGCTATGAACATTGGAGTCCATGTGTCTTTTCTAATTAATGTTTTTGTTTTCTTTGGATATATACAAGAGTGGAATTGCTAAATCATATGTAGTTCTATTTTTAGTTTTTGAGGAATATCCATACTGTTTTCCATAGTGCTGCACCAATTTCCATTCCTACCAACAGTATACAAGGGTTTCCCTTTCTCCACATCCTCACCAACATTTGTTATCTGTGGTCTTTTTGATGTTAGCTAATCTGACAGGTATGAGGTGATATCTCATTGTGGTTTTGATTTGCATTTCTCTGATTAGAGACTATCAGCTTCTTTCCATGTGCCTGTTGGCCATATGTATGTTTTCTTTTGAAACATGTTGATTTAGGTCTTCTGCCTAGTTTTTAATTGGTTTTTTCATTTTTTTATATTGATTTGTATGAGCTGTTTATATATTTTGGATATTAACCCCTTATTGGTCATATCACTGGCAAATATTTCCTTCCATTCCATAGTTTGTCTTTTCAGTTTATTGATAGATTCCTCTGTTGTGCAAAAGCATTTAAGTTTTATTAGGTACCATTTGTTTCTTTTTGCTTTTGTTTCCTTTGCCTGAGGAAACAGATCCAAAAAATAGTGCTATGATTTATGTCAAAGAGTGGCCTGCCTCTTTTCTCTACTAGGAGTTTTATGGTTTCTGGTCTTACATTTAGGTCTTTAATCCATTTTGAGTTTATTTTTGTATATGGTGTGAGGAAATGTCCTAATTATTTTATTCTTTTACATATAGCCGTCCAGTTTTCCCAACACCATTTATTGAAGAGGCTGTCTTTTCTCCATTGTATATTCTTGCCTCCTTTAACATATATTAGTTAATATAAGTGGTTTTTATTTTTGAGCTGTCTATTTTGTTCCATTGATCCATGTCTGTTTTTTTGCCAGTACCATATTGTTTTGATTACTGTATCTTTGCAGTATAGTCTGAAGTGAGAGAGCATGAAAACTCCAGTTTTGTTCTTTTTTCTCAAGATCACTTTGGCTACTTAGTATCTTTTGTGGTTTCATATAAATTTTAGATCACTTGTTCTAGTTCTGTGAAAAATGCCATGAGTATTTTGACAAGGATTGCATTAAATCTCTACATTGATTTGGGTAGTATGGACATTTTAACAATATTAATTCTTCCAGCCCATAACATGGGATTTCTTTCCATCTTTTTGTATCATCTTCAGTTTCCTTCATCAGTGTTTTAGGGTTTTGAGAGTATAGGTCTTTCACCTCTTTGGCTAAAATTACTCCTAGGTATTTTGTTCTTTTTTATTCTTTTTTTTTTTTTGATGCAATTTTAAATGGTATTGTTTTCTTCCTTTCTCTTTCTGATAGATCATTTTCAGTATATAGATAAGCAACAAGTTTCTGTATATTAATCTTGTATCCTACAACTAAACTGAAGTCATTTATTAGTTCTAATCGTTTTTTTTTTGGCGGAGACTTGAGGGTTTTCTACATACAATATTATATCATCTGCAGATAGTGATAGTTTTATTTTTTCCCTTCCAATCTGGGTGTTTTTCATTTCTTTTTCTTGTCTGATTGCTGTAGATAGGACTTCCAATACTATGTTAATTAGAAGTGAAGTGTGTGAGCATCATTGTCTTGTTCCTGATTTTAGAGGAAAAGCTTTGCACTTTTCACCACTGAGTATGATATTAGCTATGGATTTGTAATAACAAGACTTTATTTTTGTGACATATGTTCCCTCTATATCAACTTTAATGAGAGTTTCAATCATAAATGGTTGTTGAATTTTGTCAAATTTTTTTCTATGTCTATTGAGATGCTAATGTTATTTTTATCCTTCCTTTTGTTAATGTGGATTATCACATTGATTGATTTGCAAATATTGAATTCTCCTTGCTTTCCTGAAATAAATCCCACTTAATCATGGTGTATGATACATTTCACATATTGTTGAATTTGGTTTTCTAATATTTTGTTGAGGATCTTTGTGTCAATATTTATCAGAGATATTGGCCTGTAATTTTCTTTTCTTGTAGTGCCTTTATCTGGTTTTGGTACCAGCGTAAAGTTGACTTTGTAGAATAAATTTGGAATAGTTTGAGAAAGATAGGTATTAACTATTCTTTATATGTTTTGTAGAATTCCCCTGTGAAGCCATCTGGTCCTGGAATTTTGTTTGCTGGGAGATTTTTGATTACAAATTCAATTTCATTAGTAGTGATTAGTCTGTTCACACTATCTGTTTCTTCCTGATTCAGTCTTGGCAGGCTGTATGTTTCTAGAAATATATCCATTTCTCCTAGGTTTACCAATTTGTTGGCATATAACTGTTCATAGTATTCTCTTAGGATTTTTTTGTATTTTGGTGATACTGGTTTTTATTTCTCCTCTTTCATTTCTTATTTTGTTGATTTGGGTCCTCTATCTTTTCTTCTTGGTGAGGCTGGCTAAAGACTTATCAGTTTTGAATATCTTTTCAAAAAAACCATCTCTTAGTTTTATTGATCTTTTCTATTTTCTTTTTTTCTTTCTACGTTATTTTTTCCCTCTCTGATCCTTATTATTCCCATCTTTTTGCTGATGTTGGGCTTGTTGTTCTTCTTTTTTTAATTCCTTCTAGATGATAGGTTAGGTTGTTTATTTGAAGTTTTTCTTCTTTCTTTCTTTTTTTTTTTGTGTGTGTTTGCTTCTTGTTTATTTGCTTTAGTAATGGGAGATGATCAAAAAGTTTTGGATGGACACTTAGGTTGTTTCCAGGTCCTGGCTATTGTAAATAGAGCTGCAATGAACATTGTGGTACATGACTCTTTTTGAGTTATGGTTTTCTCAGGGGTATATGCCCAGTAGTAGGGTTGCTGCATTGTATGGTAGTTCTATTTTTAGTTTTTTAAGGAACCTCCATACTGTTCTCCATAGTGGCTGTATCAATTTACATTCCCACCAACACTGCAAGAGGGTTCCCTTTTCTCCACACCCTCTCGAGCATTTATTCTTTCTAGATTTTTTGATGATGGCCATTCTGACTGGTGTGAGGTGATACCTCATTGTAGTTTTGATTTGCATTTCTCTAATGATTAGTGATGTTGAGCATCCTTTAATGTGTTCGTTGGCAATCTGTATATCTTCTTTGGAGAAGTGTCTGTTTAGGTCTTCTGCCCAATTTTGGATTGGGTTGTTTGTTTTTTGATATTGAGCTGCATGAGCTGCTTGTGAATTTTGGAGATTAATCCTTTATCAGTTCCTTCATTTGTAAATATTTTCTCCCATTCTGAGGTTTGTCTTTTTGTCTTGTTTATGTTTTCCTTTGCTGTGCAAAAGCTTTTAAGTTTCATTAGGTCCCATTTGTTTATTTTTGTTTCTATTTCCATTTCTGTAGGAGGTGGGTCCAAAAAGGAACTTGCTGTGTTTTATGTCAAAGATTGTTCTGCCTGTGTTTTCCTTTAAGAGTTTTATAGTGTGTGGCCTTACATTTAGGTCTTTAATCCATTTTGAGTTTATTTTTGTGTATGGTGTTAAGGAGTGTTCTAACTTCATTCTTTAACATGTAGCTGTCCAGTTTTTCCCAGCACCACTTATTGAAGAGGCTGTCTCTTCTCCATTGTATATTCTTGCTTCCTCTATCAAAAATAAGGTGACCATATGTGCGTGGGTTTATCTCTGGGCTTTCTATCCTGTTCCATTGATCTATATTTCTGTTTTTGTGCCAGTACCATACTGTCTTGTTTACTGTGCCTTTGTAGTATAGTCTGAAGTCAGGGAGCCTGATTCCTCCAGCTCCGTTTTTCTTTCTCAAGATTGCTTTGGCTATTCGGGGTCTTTTGTGTTTCCATACAAATTGTGAAATTTTTTGTTCTAGTTCTGTGAAAAATGTCGTTGGAATTTTGGTAGGGATTGCATTGAATCTGTAGATTGCTTTGGGTAGTATGGTCATTTTCACAATGTTGATTCTTCCAATCCAAGAACATGGTATATTTCTCCATCTGTTTGTATCATCTTTAATTTCTTTTATCAGTGTCTTATAGTTTTCTGCATACAGGTCTTTTGTCTCCTTAGGTAGGTTTATTCCTAGGTATTTTATTCTGTTTGTTGCAATGGTAAATGGGAGTGTTTCCTTAATTTCTCTTTCAGATTTTTCATCATTAGTGTATAGGAATGCAAGAGGTTTCTGTGCATTAATATTGTATTCTGATACTTTACCAAATTCATTGATTAGCTCTAGTAGTTTTCTGGTAGCATCTTTAGGATTCTCTATGTATAGTATCATGTCATCTGCAAACAGTGACTGCTTTACTTCTTCTTTTCCAGTTTGGATTACTTTTATTTCTTCACTGAGGGCAGGCTGGAGGGCCAGCAGCAAGTGAAGGAGCTGGAAATCACCTCAGTGAGACTCAGGAGAACACAGGACTGTCTTCAAATAGGAGGGTAGGAAAGGTTTGTCCTGTGCTCTGCACCTTAAGGCAGAAGTCACAAATAACTAAATTTAAGTTCCATGTGGAAAAGAACATACTAACCAGGCTTCCAACTATGGAACGGGTTCTGGTGTGAGGCCACAATTTGTCAGGGATGGTGAGGAAAGGATTCCTGGCTGTGCGAAAGGGAGACCAGTGATTCACAGCCTGGCTTTGCTTTGGAATCACAGGAAGGATTGTTTAAAAAGGCAAATATCAGTAATGGAGGTGGGGCCCTGGAATTTTTTTTTTTTTAACAACTTTTTGAGATATAATTTACTACCATAAAATTATCTGAAGGGTATAATTCAACACTTTCTGGTATTTACAGAGTTGTGCAACCATTACCATAATCTAGTTTTAGAACATTTTCACCACCCCTAGGTGATTCTTATACCCATTAGCAGTCACCCTCCATCCCACTCCCTAGCCCTTGGCAACCACAAATCTACTTTCTGTCTCTATGGATTTGCCTATGGAATCTATATTTCTAAATGCACTTCCAGGCGACTCTCATTGCATAGATCCATGGTTGGGCATTTGGGAGTCACTGGACCAGACTATTCCAAGATCATTCCCTAGTCTAAGCTTCCATAGCACAGGATGACAAGTGCTGACTACATCCAGGTAGCAAGCACTTTGCTCAGTGCTGGGGTTCCAAAACAAATACAGTATAACCCTGCCCTTCAGAACCTACAGATGGTGGGAGAACCAGAATATACCAATAACTTTTCTTTGAGGTAAGGGGAACTATTCAAAACTATTATTGCAATGAGGGGAGGAAGACTACTGCAAAAGGAGAGTGCTCTGTTAACAGGCTGTAAGATCTGCGAGTACCTCCTAAACTGATAACTTTAATACAGTGTGAGAAGTACTGTAATAGCACATGAATAAGAAAGAGGCCTAGAACAGAGATGAGGGGGTGGTTAATTCTGCAGGTACAGAAAGGTATAGAGCAATGGGAACAAGTGAACTCAGTCTTGAAAAGTGAGAAGTCATCCTCAGAATTAACAGTGGCTTAGCATTTCTTTTTGAGGGCTTACCACACGCCTATTATGCTAATTGCTTTCCATGCATGATCTCAATTATTCCTCACCAAACTCTGAGTCAGGTATCAATATATTTCTGCTGAATTTTGACTAAAGGATCTTCCAAGTAAAGTGCAAAGATGCTGAGGCAGGAAGGTGGTAGCTTTGGGAGCAGGCAGAGAAGCAGGGAGGGGGAAATGCTGAAGCTGCAGAGCAGAGGTTTCCTCGTCAAGCTCTTCTTTAGCCAAGGCTTCCTGAGCTGTTGACTCCAAAGGAATCGTGGGCACGCTGTTCATTCATTCACGAATCTATTCGATCATCTTCTATGTGCCAGGCATTGAACTAGGTGCAGAGGCTACAGCCAGTGGGCAAGACAGCATGGTTCCTACCATTGTGGAGTTTACATTCTGGTAGGGGAGACACACAGGCCAATTCCATTCCAGTGTGATAAAGATGAATGAGAGGGTGCTGGAAGCAACTCCTGGTCTTGCAGAATGAAGTGGGGCTTACTGGAGGACCTCGAGCTCAGGGTAGCTGAGCACCACCAGGGAGGTGCAGGCGCTGAAACTGTCGCCCTTCACAAAGGACAAGTCCATGCCCCCGACTCTCTGTAGACCCAAAAAAGTGGGGTCCCATTGCCATGGCTCCGTGTCCCAGTCCACAGCAAGTGTCTTCAACAGGGCTTGCTCCCGTTTCCAGAGCAACAGTGTTTCCTCCAGTGGCCTCCCAACCCTGTTGGAAGATTTTTAATCACAGTCTCAATTTCAGTGCTTGTGATTGGTTTGTTTATATTTTCTATTTCATCCTGGTTCAGTCTCAGAAGGTTGTGCTTTTCTAAGAATTTGCCCATTTCTTCCAGGTTGTCCATTTTATTGGCGTATAGTTGCTTGTAGTAATCTCTCATGATCCTTTGTATTTCTGCAGTGTCAGTTGTTACTTCTCCTTTTTCATTTCTAATTCTATTGATTTGACTCTTCTGCCTTTTTTTCTTGATGCGTCTGGCTAATGGTTTATCAATTTTATTTATCTTCTCAAAGAACCACCTTTTAGTTTTATTGATCTTTGCTATTGTTTTCTTCATTCTTTTTCATTTATTTCTGATCTGATCTTTATGATTTCTTCCCTTCTGCTAACTTTAGGGGTTCTTTGTTCTTCTTTCTCTAATTGCTTTAAGTGTGAGGTTAGGTTGTTATTTTGAGATGTTTCTTGTTTCTTGAGGTAGGACTGTATTGCTATAAACTTCCCTCTTAAAACTTCTTTGGCTGCATCCCATAGGATTTGGGTCATCATGTTTTCATTGTCATTTGTTTCTAGGTATTTTTTGATTTCCTCTTTGCTTTCTTCAGTGATCTCTTGGTTATTTAGTAGCGTATTGTTTAGCCTCCATGTGTTTGTATTTTTTTTCCTGTAACTGATATCTAGTCTCATAATGTTGTGGTCAGAAAAGTTACTTGATACGATTTCAGTTTTCTTAAATTTACCAAGGCTTAATTTGTGACACAAGATATGATCTATCCTGGAGAATGTTCCATGAGCACTTGAGAAGAAAGTGTATTCTGTTGTTTTTGGATGGAATGTCCTATAAATACCAATTAAGTCCATCTTCTTTAATGTATAATTTAAAGCTCTGTTTCCTTATTTATTTTCATTGTGGATGATCTGTCCATTGGTGAAAGTGCGGTGTTAAAGTCCCCTACTATGATTGTGTTACTTTTGATTTCCTCTTTTATGGCTGTTAGCATTTACCTTATGTATTGAGGTGCTCCTATGTTGGGTGCATAAATATTTACAATTGTTATATCTTCTTCTTGGATTGATCCCTTGATCATTATGTAGTGTCCTTCTTTGTCTCTTCTAATAGTCTTTATTTTAAAGTCTATTTTGTCTGATATGAGAATTGCTACTCCAGCTTTCTTTTGATTTCCATTTGCATGGAATATCTTTTTCCATCCCCTCACTTTCAGTCTGTATGTGTCCCTAGGTCTGAAGTGGGTCTCTTGTAGACAGCATATATATGAGTCATGTTTTTGTATCCATTCAGCCAGTCTGTGTCTTTTGGTTGGAGTATTTAATCCATTTACATTTAAGGTAGTTATTGATATGTATGTTCCTATTACCAATTTCTTAATTGTTTTGGGTTTGTTATTGTAGGTCTTTTCCTTCTCTTGTTCCTTTAGCATTTGTTGTAAAGCTGGTTTGGTGGTGCTGAATTCTCTTAGCTTTTGCTTGTCTGTAAAGCTTATAATTTCTCTGTCGAATCTATATGAGATCCTTGCTGGGTAGAGTAATCTTGGTTGTAAGTTCTTCCATTTCTTCACTTTAAATATGTCCTGCCACTCACTTCTGGCTTGCAGTTTCTGCTGAAAGATAAGCTGTTAACCTTATGGGGATTCCCTTGTATGTTGTTTGTTGTTTTTCCCTTGCTGCTTTTAATATTTCTTCTTTGTATTTAATTTTTGATAGTTTGATTAATATGTGTCTTGGCGTGTTTCTCCTTGGATTTATCCTGTATGGGACTCTCTGCACTTCCTGCACTTGATTGACTGTTTCCTTTCCCATATTAGGGAAGTTTTCAACTATAATATCTTCAAATATCTTCTCAGTTCCTTCCTTTTTCTCTTCTTCTTCTGGGACCCATATACTTCGAATGTTGGTGCACTTAATATTGTCCCAGAGGTCTCTGACACTGTCTTCAATTATTTTCATTCTTTTTTCTTTTTCTTTTTTTTTAAATTATATATTTATTTATTTATTTATGGCTGCATTGGGTCTTTGTTGCTGCATGTGGGCTTTCTCTATTTGTGGTGAGAGGGGGCTACTCTTTGTTGTGGTGCGTGGGCTTCTCATTGCGGTGGCTTCTCTTGTTGTGGAGCATGGGCTCTAGGTGCACAGGCTTCAGTAGTTGTGGCACGTGGGCCCAGTAGCTGTGGCTCGTGGGCTCTAGAGTGCAGGCTCACTAGTTGTGGCACACAGGCTTAGTTGCTCAGTGGCATGTGTGATCTTCCCAGACCAGGGCTCGGACCCGTGTCCCCTGCATTGGCAGGCGGATTCTTAACCACTGCGCCACCAGGGAAGTCCCTCTTTTTTCTTTATTCTGCTCTGCAGTAGTTATTTCCACTATTTTATCTTCCAGGTCACTTATCCTTTCTTCTGCCTCAGTTATTCTGCTATTGATTCCTTCTAGAGAATTTTTAATTCCATTTATTGTGTTGCTCATCGTTGTTTGTTTGCTCTTTACTTCTTCTAGGTCCTTGTTAAACGTTTCTTGTATTTTCTCCATTCTATTTCCAAGATTTTGGATCATCTTTACTATCATTCCTCTGAATTCTTTTTCTGGTAGACTGCCTATTTCCTCTTCATTTGTTTGTTCTGGTGGGTTTTTACCTTGCTCCTTCATCTGCTCTGTATTTCTCTGTCTTCTCATTTTGCTTCACTTACTGTGTTTGGGGTCTCCTTTTCACAGGCTTGCAGGTTCGTAGTTTCCGTTGTGTTTGGTGTCTGCCACCAGTGGCTAAGGTTGGTTCAGTGGGTTGTGTAGGCTTCCTGGTGGAAGGGACTAGTGCCTGTGTTCTGGTGGATGAGGCTGGATCTTGTCTTTCTGGTGGGCAGGTCCGCATCTGGTGGTGTGTTTTGGGGTGTCTGTGACCTTATTATAGTTGTAGGCAGTCTCTCTGCTAATGGGTGTGGTGCTGTTCCTGTCTTGCTAGTTCTCTGCCATAGTGTGTCCAGCACTGTAGCTTGCTGGTCATTGAGTGGAGCTGGGTCTTAGCATTGAGATGGAGATATCTGGGACAGCTTTCACCATCTGATATTATGTGGATCTGGGAGGTCTCTGGTGGACCAATGTCCTGAACTCGGCTCTTCCACCTCAGGGGCACAGGCCTGGCACCCGGCTGGTGCACCAAGACCCTGTCAGCCACACAGCCTGCTCCTTTATTTCCTGTAGATCTGAGACTCAGTCACAATTTTTAAGTTATATTACTTTCATATGAATTAGTCTTCTACTTAATTCTCAAGTTAAAGTACAATGGTAATCCCAATTGTCACTGTACATTTAGAAATTAATATTTTCTGAATTCCAAGGTAAAATGAAAAACCATAGCACTGATTAGAACCCCAAGAAGAGAAATAAAAGAGTTACAACCCTTGCCCTCTACATCCTTGAGAGCTGTATTTTATGCTCTAAAATAATCCACCTGAAGGGGGACCTGAGGCTCAACTGAGCTTCAACTACCTCTGGGCACAACTGCACTTTCCTATGAGATTTTTCTTATTTCTTGAGGTAGGCCTGTATCACTATAAACTGCCATCTTAGAACTGCTTTCACTGTATCCCATAGATTTTGGGAAATTGTGCTTCCATTTTCACTTGTGTCAATGTATTTTCTGATTTCCTCTTCAATTTCTTCATTGATCCATTGGATTTTTAGTAGCTGTTGTTTCGTCTCCACATTTTGTATTTTTCCTTTTTTTCTGTAATTGATTTCTAGTTTCATTTCATTGTGATTGGAAAAAATTGCTTTATATAATTTCTATCCTCTTAAATTTGTTGTGAATTTTTTGTGACCTAGCATATGATTTATCCTGGAGAACATAACATGTGCACTTGAAAAGACTGTGTATTCTCTTGTTTTTGATTGAAGTGTCCTGTAGATATCTATGAAATCCAACTGGTCTAATCATTCCATTAAGACTGCTCTTTCTTTATGGATTTTCTTTTCTGATGATCTTTTCATTGATGTAAGTGGGGTGTTAAAGTCCTATGCTATTATTGTATTATTGTCAATTTCTCCCTTTATGTATGTTGATATTTGCTTTATATAAGTAGGTGCTCCTATATTAAGTGCATTTGCAGAAACAAATGTTATATCATCTTCTTGTATTAATAATTTTATTATTATAAAATGCCCCTATTTTTCTTTTGTTATAGACTTTTTTCAAAGTCTGTTTTGTCTGATATGTGTATTGGTACTCTGATTTTCTTGTCATTTCCATTTGCATGCAATATCTTTTTCCATTCCCTTGCTTTCAGTCTCTGTGTGTTTTAAGCTCTGTGTTGAGTCTCTTGTAAGCAGCAGTAAAAGGATCTTGTTTTCCATCCACTCAGGCACCCTATGTCTTTTGATTGGAGCATTTAGTCTTTGTTTTTTTTGTTTTTTATTTTGTTTTAGTACTTCTCTCTTCTTTTCTTCTTCTTTTAGTTTCTTTTCTTATGGTTTGATAATTTTCTTTAGTGATATACTTGTGTTCCTTTCTAGTTTCGTGTTTCTATTGTAGGTATTGATTTGTGTTGACCATACGGTTCATATATGTTGAGTTATTTATAAATATATCTACTTGTTTTAAACTGATAGTTGTTTCATTTCAACACATTCTAAAAGATTTTCATTTTTACTGCCTTCCACCACGTTCTGTGTTTTTGATGTCATAGTTTACATCTTCATGTTTATCCCTTAACTGTTTATGTAGTTATAGTAAATTTTACAATTTTTTCTTTTAATCTTTGTACTACCTTATTAAATTGTTGATTCACATCCTTTATTATATATTTACCTTTACTAGTGGGATTTTTCCTTTCCTATAAATTCTTACTTCTTATTGTAGCCTTTTCTTTTCCACTTAGAGAAAACACTTTATTATCTCTTATAGGGTAGGTTAACGTTGATGAACTCTTTTAGTTTTTGCTTGTTTGAGAAGTTCTTTATCTCCCCTTCAATTCTGAATGATAATATTGCTGGTTAGAATTTCATAGTATGTAGGTTTTTCCTTTTCAGTTCTTTAAATATATCATGCCACTCCCTTCCAGCCTGCAAAGTTTTTGAATAAAATTCAGCTGATAGCCTTAAGGGGACTCCCTTTTATGTGTGTGTTTTTTTTTTTCTTTTCCTGCTTCTAGCATTCTCTTTTTATCTTTAATTTTTGCCATTTTAATTATATGTCTTGGTGAGGGTCTCTTTAGGTTCCCCTCGTTTGGGACTCTCTGTGTTTTCTGTGTACCTGGATATCTGTTTTCTTCATCAGGTTCTGGAAGTTTTCACTCATAATTTCATAAAATACATTTTTGACCCTTTTTTCTCTTCTCCTTCTGGGACCCATATAATGCAAATATTAATATGCTTGATATTGTCTCACAGGTCCCTTAAACTGTTCTCAATTTTTAAAACTGCTTTTGTTTTTGGTGTTCTGATTGGGGGATTTCCATTATTCTATCTTCTGGGTCACTTATGTATTCTTCTGTATCTGCTAGTGTTCTGTTTATTCCTTCTAATGTGTTTTTCATTTCAGTTATTTTAGTTTTCAGCTCTGACTGGTTCTTTTTTATATTTTCTAGTTCCTTGTTAAAATTCTCACAATGAACTTTCCCAAGTTCAGTTAGCATTTTTATTACTAATGCTTTGAATTCTTTATCTGGTAAACTATTTATCTGTTTCATGAGATTATTTTTCAGGTTTTTCTATTGTTCTTTCATTTGAAACAAATCCCTCTGTCTTCACATTTTACTTAACTTTCTCTGTCTAAGAAATTAGGTGAAACAGCTACCTATCCCAGTCTTGAAGTGGTGTCCTTATGTGGAAGTGTCCCTGTGCATTCTGTGTGTGCCCAGTGCCTCTGCTGGGAGAACTGGATCTGAAGTGAGCACAAGTCACATCTTCCCCCAGGGTGTGCTGGCATCTATCACCTTGGTGAGAGGTGTGGCTGGAGATGTAAGGCTAGAGCCAGAGCCAGGTGTTAGTTGGGGCTGTCCTATGATCAGTGGCTGATACCACTGTATTGGGTGCAGGGACTGGTCCCAATGTGCTAGAGCAAAAGCCCTGAAGTTCTGGTCCAAGCTGGTTCTGTTCCCTCTAAGCGTGTGCTCTCCCCTCTCCCAGTGTTGTCACCTTCATTCCAGAGGGGAGCAGTGCTGGAGCAAGAGGTGCTAGAGTGGCACCCAGTGCAGACTGGGGCATGTGCTGTGGTAGTCCTGGCATGGCACTCCAGTCAGAGTTCCAGAATGCTCCCAATCTGCTGCCTCCACAAGTACCTTCTCTTGCCCTGCTCACATGTAGTTCTGGGTCAAGCCTGCTCCGTCCCCCACAATCGCTCACTCTCCTTGGCAATGCCAGCCTTCCGATTAGTGGGGAGCTGTGCCACAGAGCAGGATAGGCTGGAACAGGCCCTCAGCGTGGGCTGGGGCACGTGCTGGCGCAGTCATGGGAAACTGGCCAGAGTCCTAGGCTGTCTCAGTTTCTTCCTCTGCCTTTTTTGAGCATGTGAATACCCTTCATGAGTGCAGTTCAAGTTTCTCACAGTAACCCTGTCAGTCCCATTGGTCTTCAGAGCAGCCAAGGGGACTCATCAGTGTCAGACCCTAGAGCTGTGGTCTATGGTTTAAACTGCTCACCCCCCAGGGAAGGTATCTCAGCCCATGTAATTCCTCCTCTTTTGTGTCCCATCACAAGGGTGCAGGTCCTGACCCCCATCACTTCCCTTATCTTCCTACCTGAATCCTTGTGGATCTTTCTTACAGCCTTTGTTGTATAAGATTCTTTCTGCCATGCTTCAATCTGTTTTCAGCGAGAGTTGCTCCACACGTAGATGTATTTTTGATGTGTTTCGGGGGGGGGGGGAGGTGAGCTCATTGTCCTCCTACTCCACCATCTTGATCTCGTCTCAATGCTGATCATCTATATGACAGCATGGAAGAAAGTGTTCAGAAATATTTCCCGCAAAATATAAGTCAAGAAATTCATAGCAAATAAATTGAGAAGACATTTCCTCTAGGTAATATGTTTTTGGTACTAAATCTCTGTCACCCATAACTTAATGCCTGTATTGACTTTCCTAAATATATTTTTGCAGTCTTGTCAGCATAGTCTAAGTATCATGGTATTTATGACTTTCATGAAAGACTTCTATAAATTAATATAAAATAATTGTAAAAAAATAGGAAAAATATTGTAAAATACTAGCTAGAATGTGAAACATATACCTTTTTTTCTTTGTCTTGCAAATATGTTAGTATATTAAATGTTATTCTCACTCTGGTAATGTGGGAACTTAAGAATCACATGATGAAATCTTGCATGTACTTACTATGTGTCAGACACTGTTCTAGATGCTTTTCCATATTCATTCTGTTAATGCTCACAGAAACCCTATGAGTTAGACATTATTAACTTGACGTGTTACAGATAAGAAATGAGGCACCAATTTTAGGTGACTTCCGTCAGTCACAGATTTAGTAAGTGACGGGGCCAGGATTTAGTAAGTGATGCAGGCTATGGGACTTTCAGAGGCATGTTCATCTCTGGTAGGGAAGCTTTAGGAAAAACAGTAATGCAGCAATACAGTCAGCTATTACATTCCATAATCTATGTACACACCCATACATTTCAACACAATCATACTTAGGAATGATATTGGATGAGGGTTGTCATTCTTGACTTCTAGTTACCTTGGGAGACTGGACAACATCTAGCCCATTCTAAAGCTTTTGTAGACTCTTTTTCAAAAGTCTTTATTTGGGCTACTTCTTTATATTATCTCTTTTGGTTGTAGTTTTTTCACACTAACTGTTGTCTTCTATTCCCCGATGTATTAGTTTCCTATGGCTGCTATAACAAATTACCACACACTTAGTGGCTTAAAACAACACACCTTTATTATCTTATGGTTCTGAGGGTCAGAAATCTAACATTGTTCTCACTGTGCTAAACATTACAGTGTCGGCAGTGCTGCATCCCTTCTGGAGTCGCTAAGGGAGAATCCCTTTCCTTGTCTTGTCCAGCTTCTCTGGGCTGCCAGCGTTCCTTGACTCATGGTTTTATCTTTCATTTTCAAAGCCAGAAATGTAGCATATTCCCATTTTTCTCTCTGGCTCTGGCCTTCCTGTTTCCTTCTCACAATGACCCATGTGATTACATTTGCCCACCTGGATAATCCAGGATCATCTCTCCATCTCAAGATCCTGAGATCCAATCACATCTGAAAAGTCTCTTTGGCTATATAAGGTAACTTGTCACAGGTTATGGAGATAAGGAAGATGACATCCTGGGACCACACTCAGCCTACCAGACCCAGTATTCCTGAACTGTTTGATCTGATATTTGTTTGATCTATGACACAACTGTTCTTCTCTGAAACAAAGCTTGTTGAATGCAAAGTGGGCTTAAGTGACTCCAGTAACTTCTTCATTTCCAGTCACTGCTTCTTCAGATTATTCTGCGAACTTCAGCCTCCTTGGTAATTAAGATCCTTCTGGTTGGAAACACCAGGGGTTATATTAAAAAATATATTTTACTCTATTGAGGAAGGTGTTCATTATGTAGGCCAAATCTATAAAAACCCTTTATTAGTCTCTTTACCAGCTTTACATAGAATGATAAGTCTGTCGCATATTCAATTTATTTTATCTGAGAGTTGTTGGTTTTATGAAACCTAAACTTGGTCCTTTAAAATTCCCATGATATGCTTCTTTCAGATGAAATAAAAACTAAAGTTGGCCCTTTGAGCTGGACACTGCTGTATGCCAAAAATACTATAAATATTATCTGAGTTAATCATCAAAAAATTATCTGAATGATCTGAATTCCAACATCTCCTGTGACCCTACTTCCTAACACTTCCATCACTGTTTCCCTGAGTGGCAGCCACTCTGGCCTCCTTATGATGCCTTAGATATTCTAGTCATGTTCTCTGTGCAGGGCCTTTGTACTTGCCATTCCCAAGAAGTCATAAGCCTTCCTCAATTTATTCAGGTCTGCTCAAATTTCACCTATTCATGAAGGATATCTTCACCATTCCATCTACAGTAGTCCTCAAAACTCTCTACCCATCACCATGCTTTTTTCTTCAGGACATTGTCAGTAAGGTTATTATGCATTTTTTTAGATTTTCTTTAGTCTCTACATCCTCCATTGGTATGCCAGCATATCAGGGATCCAGCAAATCTGTGGCACAGCATTATATCACCAGCTTCTGGAATAATGCATGGCCCAAAAAAGCATCCAAGAAGTATTTTAAAGACCCCCAAAAAAAATAAAACCTGAAGTTCAACAAGTTTATGCAACATTCTCAATGTCAGAATCATTACAAATCTAGGTACTATATCTTATATCACAACTGTTTCCAAAATGTAGTTCAATGCTATCGCCTTACTTCACTTTGATGTATGAGTACATCCTAAATCAGACATAAACAAAGATACATATAGACATTTGGGATAAACATTTCTCATAAACTTATGTGCCTCTCTCTGGTATATAAAATATAAATGAGGGCCCTGCTGCCTTGATAGCAGTGCCATCCATCTTACTGCTTTCTGTTGAGTGCTTCTATCTGGCCTTTGCCATGCCAGGATCCCCCAGCACCAGGGAGCCCAGTTCTATAGCAGCATCTCCTTTGGTCAATTCTGTGTACAGAGAAACAACCACCCCTCCCCAGGAGCTTATTTCTTACTGCTTTAGTGAAGGGTGTGTTCCTCTGTGGAGCAATCAGGTGGTGGAGTCTCCAGTCGAACATGTTGAATTCATTTTAATATCCCCATCTACCTGAGTCTTCTGAACTTTTCCTCAATTCTTTTCCAAGTTCCAGGAACTTCTCCTCATTTACCTGAGGCTGTTGAGCAAGCTTCATGGGTCCTCCCAGCAGTGTATTAATGTGGCAAAACAAAAACCTCTAAGATGGCCCCCAAACATCCCTGCCTCCTGGTCCTCTTGATCTTGTATAATCCATTCCACTTGAATGTGGGCAGAAACTCTGATTTGTTTCTACCCAATAGATTATGCCTAAGGTGATGGCATATCATTTCAGTTATCATGTTAGTTAACGTTGTAATACATCCTGTTAGGATACTCTCTCTCCCTTGTTGGCTTAGATAAAGCAAGCAACTGTACCGTGAGCTGCTCTATAGAGAGGCCATATGTCAAGAAACTGAGGTGAGGGAAGCTGCTGGCTAACAGCCAACCAAAAACTGAGGCCCTCAGTCCAGTAGACCATAGGAAGTGAATTCTACCAGCAATGGAATACGCTTGGAAGTGGATCCTTCCCCGGTCAAAGCTTGAGATAAAACTGCAGCCCAAGTCAGTACCTTGATTGCAGCCTTGTGAGACTAAGAAGCAGAGGGACAAGCTAAGCGATACCCAGACTCCTAACCCACAGAAACGGGGATAATAAAAGTGTGCTGTTACAGCTGTTAGATATATGGCACTTTGTCACACAACAATGGTTAACTCATAAGAATAGTTCCACACGTCCTTGCCAGAACACGACATACTGTGTCCAGAATAGTGCTCCTATGTCAATGAATTCTCCCCTATCCAGACTTATGTTCCATACTTCCCCAGTTCAGTATCTTCAAGACCCACTCTGCTTGTTTCTGCTAGTACCAACAGGCCAAATCTTACAATTCTTTGTGAATGAATGCTATTCCCTCTGAGTAGAAAATGCATTCTATGCTTGATTTGTTCTGTAGTTATTGGCCTGCAAGCAGGGAGGAAATGAAGGAAGGATGTTGAAGAGACCAGGCTTCACTTTGCCTGGCCCCTTCCTCAGGTAAGGTCTTCATAGCATCTCTAGGCAATAGGAGGCTGTTTGCTTATAAAGATGCAGAGGGAGCTGCTTCTACCAGTGCAGAGTGTATGGGGAAGTCTGGGGGTAGGGCTGTAAGAATATCAAGTATATCTATCCAAATATCAAGGTCCCACTATCTTCCTGTGCACTCAGTCTCACATTCATCTCATTTGATGTTCTACTACTTTTACATGTAAATCTTGGGGCCTTCTTCATTTCACAAATTGCTTTGGGTTGACAGTTTTTATTTTCTTAAGGCTATCAAATCATTAGGCACAATCCTTATACTTATCATTGACCCTGTAACACCCAAGTGCTACAGCAGCCAGACAGGCCAATCCTTCACTGTCATCTGTACCTCATCCTGACCTGCCTCTTAATAATCACGAATCTGCAGAATATCATGGGATTAACTCTACCCACCTTGCATCAGCAGTGCGGTTCTTAGCAATACCTCACTTGTGAATGATTCAGTTCCAGAATATCATTCTGCGTGTTTGTTTTCTACCTTATTTGATATTTTGTTAGTATCATATGTTTTAGTCTGAGTTCCCTCTGGAAAGCAGAACTGGAGAAAAAAGCCTCGCATAAAGCAATTTATTTTGACCAATGATCCCAGAGAATGGAGGTCTTGCAGAGGCTAAAACTGAGTTAGTCACTGGTGTGTAGGCAAGTAGGGGTGTTCCCCTAGGACTTCCTATGAAGCTGTTTAAAATGTATTTCAGAATTGTTCAGCTAAGGGATAAAAGAGATGAATTTTTCTATCAGCTTCCATCATCAATCAGTTGAGGGTAAACCCATAGGGTGTTATCTTTCCCATATTCCTGAGTTGCCCACCTAACCTGTGAATGCCCAGCAGGCCAATAGGTATTCCACGTCATGGAGTTAAGAACCACGTGGAAAAGGAAGTGAAACAGGTGCAGATTATGGCTGATATGAGGTGCTCTAAGGGTGAAGCCAGGAATATGATTCTTGGATCAAACTATTTCCATTTCAGAATTTTCTTGGCATTGTTCTATTGCCGTTTGGTATTGTACATTACTGTTGGGAAACAGGAGTGTAGCCTAGTGTTTCCAGCCTCCATGTAACTAATTTTAGTATACAGATAATCCAAAGAGTCTCTCTTTATCTTTGAATTTTAAATTTCATTACCTTTCCTGGCACAGTGGACCGTATTCATTTGTAATTTCTGTTCTTCCTGTTTTAATTTTTTTAATAAATTTGAGTTGTTTTGAGAGTTTTGATGTTTTCTACACTCTAACCAACAAATTACCATGAAATTAAATTATGTCTTCCTTATTTATTATCTACTCTCAAATTGTTTTAATATTGTAGGATCATCTGCATTCATAGTAATTATATTAAGCTTATTCTTTATTTCACTTTATGGTTTATAGCCATGCCCATTTTTAATTGGATTGTTTATTTTACTGTTGAGTTTGGAAAGTTCTTTATGTATTTTAGATAATAGTTCTTTGTCAGGCATGCGGTTTACAAATATTTTGTCCCCATCTTTAACTTTTCTTTTTGTCCTCTTAACAGGGTCTTTTGAAGAGCAAACCATTTTTGTTGAGGTTCAATTGATGAATTTTTCCTTTTATGAACCATTGTATGTTGATTTTCAATTGTAGTATTTAAATAAGCTGATATATTTATAGATGAGTTCATATAATGAAAGATAATGAACATACAGAAGCAAGAGGAGACTACTGATGGGTGATCCCTGGGGAGGGAGATGAGTTCAGATGCAGAACATGATTATAGGGGTTGACCACTGGCAGGTGAACTAGAATAGGTGAGGAAATCAATCTTAGGGAAGACACATAATTATTAATTGCAGCAATAGACAAGTTGAGAGAATTGTGATCTTATGGGCATTATTTCCTTTGAATTAAAACCTTTGGTCTGGCCCTGAGAAAGATGAGTGGGCACTTTGAAGTATGACACAGGCTTAAACTAAATACAGAGATAAACATGCAAGAGTCCTGCTTATGGGTACTTGAAAAGCACAGACGCTCCCCCTGGGGCCTGGACTAGGGTTCTCAAAATCTTCAGCAGACCTGTTGTGTTAGACTACTTTAGGAAATAAAAATAATGAGTTTAAATACTTTAAAAAGTCTTGAACTTGTCAATTCTACCCAGGTACTAACACTCCTTTGTCTTAAATCTTATACTTGAGTTTGAGACCCCTACTTCAGGCCATGAATATATTGTGGCTCTACTGACTGGCAGTAACTGGGGACTTTGACCTCAGCTATTCTCTTTTCTTAACACTACTGTGACGTGAATTAAGTTTTCACCTTAGCCAATTCATAAGGAAAGTGAGGTTTAGGTATCTTATTCAGACCCTGTTAGTTCTGACTGCCTACAAATACTGTGCTCTTTCTAATATTTGCACCCCACCAGCTGTTGTCCATAGAAGGCATTGCTATTTTTTTTTTTTTTTTTTTTTTGGCATTGCTATTTTACTGGTTATTTTAAGAGAGTGCATTTGTGTTGAACAATTCAAGCTGTCATGTATATATTTTTGTCACCAAATTTGTTCACTATCAATAGGACATACAGTCTTTCTTAGAAAATAGGATACACATATTAACTGCATGGACAAAGCAAATGTCCACATTCTTCGTTATATCCAAACTGGTGCAAAAATAGTAAAGTGGCAGATGGAGATTTTCATAAACCTTGTGATTGAAGAATGAATCAGGAAAACATTTGTCAAAAGCCCATAGTGTTTGATGGGAAGGAGATTAACTGGCAAAAACATATCTGCAATATTACTCAGTAGCTTTGAAGAATGTCCTTTTTTCTAAAGCAGCAAGTACCAGTCCTAAAGATATCAGGATTGGTATCAAGATACCAATTCTAAAAATATTTCAGGATGTTGCTCTTCTGAATTACATTTCCAAAATTTCTTTTTTGGAAATATAAGAGGCCATTTATTGTTGTAAGTGCATCAAATGTACCCACAAGGAACAACTAAGCATTGACTTGGCTATTTAGATAATTTCAAGGCAAGAATGTGAAGCATATTTCCAACTTCCAGTTGACAATATCAGAAGTTGTAGTGTCTATTACATGAGCAGGTTCAACACTGAGAAATTCTTAAAATTTCAGAGTGGCAAATTATACAAAAGGGATCACAATGGTTCCTGTAGCATTAGAATTTGAAGTTAATAGAATTTTAGCATTAGTATCATTCCTTACATACTTAACAATACAGGGATTTTTTTAATGCTTAAAAACATACAGTGATGTTTGCATTTTAAGACACACAGGAGAGTACTTTAACTTTTTTTTTTTTAACATCTTTATTGGAGTATAATTGCTTTACAATGGTGTGCTAGTTTTACCCAATCTGTAATCTATACAGTTACTTATTATGTACTTTTATCTTCCTTGTAGATGTATAAGCAAAGACGTATACCTGTCAGGAGAAATGTCCTGAGATTACCTAGAAAACCTAAAACAACTGTGATTTTATCTCATTGTGAATCAGAGGTTTCTGCCCCATTATTAATGTCAGTGATGGAAAGAGAAATTGTTTATTGTCTTAGAAAGCAACATTTTATTTTTTAACAAAATGTACTCTACCATACAATGATGAGTTCAACAAATACTGTGTGTTAAGCTGAACAGAGTAGTAGAAACAGCAATAGACCTACAAATGCTTTTATTGTTTCCTTCTGGTATATAGTACCCTTCCCTCTTTCCTGCCCATCAAAATCTTACTGTCTACCATCTTCTAATACACTTCCCACTACAAGTCCCAGCCAGCACAGTTGCTACTACAATTCTCATTACCTTCAAAACTCATCAGCTCTTCCCCCTCCCCATGTCCTCAAGTCCATTTTCTATGGGATAAGGAGGGTGGGAGGGAGACGCAAGAGGGAGGGGATATGGGGATATATGTGTACGCATAGATGATTCACTTTGCTATGCAGCAGAAACTAACACAACATTGTAAAGCAATTATACTCCAATAAAGCTGTTAAAAAAAAATGGATAAACAACAAGGTCCTAGTGTATAGCACAGGGAACTTATATATATATAAAACTGAATCACTTTGCTTGCTGTACAGCAGAAATTAACACAACATTGTAAATCAACTATTCTTCAATAAAATTTTTAAAAATGTAAAAATAAAAACCTCATCAGCTCCTCTAGTATTATGAAATTTGTTTCTTGGTGAATATTTTGTATTTCTAAAACTAATTTGCAATCTGTTAAATATAGAGAGCATGTCAGAATAAGAGTAGAGGTTTTTCTCAAATAAAAATTCTACTTCTACTAGAAGAGTTTCAATTCCTTTCAGATTAGAGAGGGACCCACTGTATTTATTCATTCGTTCATATATTTAGTCTATAAGTATTTATTCAGCACATATTCTGAGATAAGCATAGTTACAGATTTTTGGGATACTGCAGTCTCTTCAGTACTTAATACATTGCCTTGTGTGTTTAAGATTCTTAATAATCATTTAAATGATGAAAATCAATTTTAAGGACTAATTATAATACTAAATGGCTTCCAAAGATGAATTTTCCAGATGGTTCATTTTATCTGAGTATACTCACCATGAAGGCAGATTTCTAATAGTATAGAAGCCATTAAGAAGAGCATGACTTTCTCTCACTTTGTGCCAGCTTATCCTTCCCCCTCCCGGTGTCCTCAAGTCCATTCTCTAGTAGGTCTGCAGAGTGGCATGTACATATATACACTACCAAATGTAAAACCGATATTTAGTGGGAAGCAGCTGCACAGCACAGGGAGATCAGCTCGGTGCTTTGTGACCACCTAGAGAGGTGGGATAGGATGGGTGGAAGGGAGGGAGACGCAAGAGGGAAGAGTTATGGGGATATATGTATATGTATAGCTGATTCACTTTGTTATAATACAGAAACTAACACACCATTATAAAGCAATTATACTCCAGTAAAGATACTAAAAAAAAAAAAAAAAAAAAAGAGGAGCATGACTGATTTATGGGAGAATATATTATCTACCAAAAGTACTTTGACAATATAGAATTTTGAGGAGTCTAAGTGGTTTATCTTTAGAAAAGCAGGCTATTATTTTGAGGACCTGAGAAAGACAGATAGAAGAGGTAGGTACAACAAAAGAGATTTGAGAAAAGAGCAACACAGGTACATATAAGGTATAAAGGTACAAAGACTCCACAGGTACTTCATGGACTCTTGTGTGCTCACATGTATCTCTGCAACAGGTCCCTTTTTTTTGTATCATAATTGAAATCCAGGAGACCAGCAGATGGTAGAAGGACCAAGAGCCAAAATAACTTCATATCCCCCATTATTTCTCTATACTTTAAAAGCTGGCTTCACAGGACATAATAAAAATAAAGTACTATAATAAAAAATAATCCAGGGATGATTATGAACTGGCAACATTCATTTATGGAAACCACATTCATTTGAAAATATTTATTAACATAAGGTCAAATTAACAATTTACAGTTGAGACAATTTTATTTTAACTTTGTGAGGGCTTATTGGGAAGCGAGATTTAGTACATGGGTTTTACTTTTAAAAAATGATTAGCGAATGATCCACATATTTATTCAGCTCCTCCTTTCATGTGGATTTATTAATTCATCATTAGTTCTCACATATTTTTGAACACTGATGTTTTAGGCACTGCACTAGGCACTGGGTCTACAGTCTTGCCTATTATTGTCTCCCTACACTCTTTCCTTAATTTTTCATCCATTTATTTACTTTTAAAAACCCATTCAGATGGTAAAAATTACCTCAAAAATAACATTGTCACCCTCAAACCCCCTTGGAGCTCATTATGTAAGCCAAAATCTCAAGAATCATCTTTTTTTTTTTATATATATAAATTTATTTATTTATTTATTTATGGCTGTGTTGGGTCTTCGTTTCTGTGCGAGGGCTTTCTCTAGTTGCGGCGAGCGGGGGCCACTCTTCATCGCGGTGCGCGGGCCTCTCACTATCGCAGCCTCTCTTGTTGCGGAGCACAGGCTCCAGACGCGCAGGCTCAGTAGTTGTGGCTCACGGGCCTAGTCGCTCCACGGCATGTGGGATCTTCCCAGACCAGGGCTCGAATCCGCGTCCCCCGCATCGGCAGGCGGACTCTCAACCACTGCACCACCAGGGAAGCCCCAAGAACCGTCTTTGATTCCTCATTCCCTCTTATGTTCCATATTCAGTTCATTAGCAAGTCATGACATGTATGCTTCCTAAATATATCTTACATTTGTCCATTTCTCTCCATCTGCACTGCTGACACATAAAGCTAAACACATCCTTGTGATGACCTCCTGCAATAGTCTCCTACTCCTACTCTTGTTTCCCTTCAATCTGTTTTTCCCAAGGCAGTCAGAATAATCTTAAAAATAATAAATCAGATCACATTACCACCCTTTTTAAAACCCAATGTTTGCTTCCCACCATACTTCACATAACATCTAAATTCCTGTTCATAGCATTCAAGGTCTTCATTCTTCATCATCTGGTTTCTTCCTGTACCTTTAACCATATGTTATTTCATTTTCCTCTACTTCTATGCATCAGTCACACATGCATCATTTTATTTCTTATAACCCACAA